>NW_022639493.1:2097717-2136129 GCF_010583005.1 Odontomachus brunneus | reverse complement strand
GATAATTCTCTTGTTCGAAATCGAGATAATTTGAATCAAATCAAAGATCGTGTTAAATCGTAATTACACGCGGGAAGAATTTTTTCTGAGTAACATCACCATTTAAAAAATTTTGATTTGTTCTGACTAAGAGATTTATTTGCAACGTTGAGAAAAAGGAAAGTAGAATATTCCAAGTTTGAATGCATTCCGAAAAATTTTTCCAGCGTAAATAATATCGCGTATATTTCTTTTTAATCCTTGCAATTTGTTCACTCAAATCGTCATCAATGCACGAATCTAATCGGCGAAATGGCATTTTTCTGTTCCAGAAACGAAAGCAGAATGTGGTTACCCTGATCGGCGGTTTGGTAAGTCAAAATAAGAAACATATTGATAATAGAAAGATAAAAAATCTTTCGATGTAATGCATGCTTATTGAATCAATGCGATTTACTTTGCTGTAGTTGTAGTATGTGTACGTGCTGTCCAATAAAAATCACACTACTCGAAACAATTGAAAGATCGCTTTTTTAAATAACAATATTAATGATAACGCATATTTTACATAAATTTAACACATAAATATTCAAGTATTTTTTTCCCAATGTATATATATTTAGAAATTGACTAATTTAGATTATTGATTGGTCGACGATTTTTGTCGGAGGAAATTTTGATTAATTAAATCTCAACACTATCTGTTAGATGCTTGAAATATTGAGTATACACTCTGAACATATCAAATTTTGTAAAATTATTCAGTTTTGTAAAATTATTCAGTTGTAAAGTTATTCAGTTTTATTAAATGCGATCTTCCAGGTTGTCTCTAGCAATGTGCCAACGCGCAAACGGATTGCGCCACAGAAAATGCGCAATCACATCACACGTGTCATAAATCTTCCGCCGGTCATTAATTTTTTAATTTTTCTTTTTCGTGTGGCTTAAATCGCGATTGCATTTCATAAAGTAGAGTATGTACTTCGTTATTAAATAAAATTCGATATTGGGCAGCACCTGCGCGAAGCGATCTAACGTGATTATATAAACTGCTCGCAAAATTAATTTTACGATCGCCGGGAAAATTTTTAGATTTCAATTTTTCTCTTAGAGTTTCCTAACGCGGGACACTACAGAAACAATGCTAGCGAGTGTTGATCCCTCGCGAGAAACGCGATGTACGCAAGTTAGACATGCGAGCAGTTGTTTGTTTACTTACGCGGCGCCCAACAAGTTCTATCGAACGAAGATAGACGTCTCACGCGGTAACATTTTTTTCGCGTAAATTTTGAATATACTTCAATACTTTTGTTCTTCTGCATTTCGAGTGAAGCTACATTCTGAATTTTGAACAGAATCTTTATCTCTATTGTCATAATTTTCGATTTTTCATAGTCAATTTTTCATTCTCAATCGTCATTGTTTTTGATTTTTCATTCACGCTCGCGTTCGCGATTATTAATTTGATAGGTTTGCGAATTTCACCGGATCGTATTTGCGGAAGAGTCGCGAACGAACTTCGCAGAAATATTGCGGAGTTGTTATCCGCAAAAACATTGCGGAACTGTTTTCGCAAAAGTATTGCGGAGCTGTTATCCGCAAAAATATTGCGGAGCTGTTATCCGCAAAAATATTGCGGAGCTGTTATCCGCAAAAATATTGCGGAGTTGTATTGCAGCCTGTTACACTGCTCCATCGAAACGTTACATTAGGGATATTCCGTGTCGTACGTGAGAATCTCCCACAAATTACTTCGCCCACGCGTCGAAAGATTTCGCGAGATCGGTCTTCGATTCGCGTTGCGTGTTCCCTTCGCTCGCGGATTCCGTTTTCTTCGTAAACGATTCGCGTCGTGCATCTATCAAAGCAATACAACATGATCGGACCTTTGCTGAATTCGTCGCATAGTCGTCGTTTATCCGAAAGGCCGACATTTCCTCGAAGACGCAGTTCGCGATATTTCATACGCAATTCGCAACTTGGAGTGTATCCCCCAAGAGAGACGGGATTTTTCGTGAAACCTTCGTTAGATTACCGCGGTCGGTAGTGAATTATAGGCGACGTGGGACGCGAGACCGTTGCAGTGCCAGATGCAGCGACAGGATGGCTGGTGGACCCTGGACACCGTGGGACGACGCGTAATGGTGAGCGCTCAATTTAGACGCTCATATAGTAGACACAAAGCGTCACATTAGATTGCATGCACGTAGACGTAAATCGCATTGAGTCCGACGGGAAGTAAAGTAAGAATTGGAATTTGCAATACGCCGGAGTTACGTAAGAATGATGCAACCAAAGAATTTAGCTCTGAGATTTTCGCAATAGTTCAACGAGTCAAGCATTTCCATAAGAGAAATGCATTTCTTTAAGAGTACAGACTAGCTCAATCCTTTAAAAAATGTGCAAAACGACGTGACTGGTAAAAATAAAAAAACTGATTCTTAATTCATTTTAAGCATTTATAAAGCTTGAATTTTTTGTCTGGTTGATGAAAAAGATGTGAATGCAGTATCCATTGATAAAAGCTTATAATTTTTTAATTGGATCATTCTTGCATAACAATGGCCAATTGAAATTTCGATATGGCAGGCTTTCCTCTAGTCGGATTATTTCTTGATGATACATTGAATTGATAATCAACATGTATAATTTCAACATGTCATATTTATATTCTATATATGTGTTATATATGCTTTTTTAATGCTTTATATATGCTTTGTTTATGTATTTTATATATATTATATGATTATTATATTCATAATGTTAATTCATAATATTCATAATATTATATTCATTATTATGTCGTATTATATACGACATACTATCTCTTCGGAGATATTTTTTTACGCGTTTATTATTAACAAGACAACAAATTAAATTTCGACAAATTAAAGACAACAAATTAAATTATTAAACCGAGACTCGAACCGAAATGTTTCGATTTCTCGCTAAATTTTTAAACCGTGATTTGGATCCGTGTGTTTTAAGATTCCGCTAAACCATTAAGCCGAGATTCGAACTGATGTGTTTTGAGGCTCCGCTAAATTATAAAGCCGAGATTCAAACCGAAGTGTTTGGAGTCTTCGCTAATATATTAAGTCGAGTTAAGCCTTTTTTAAAGTTTCTTAAAAAAATTTTCGCGTTTGCAAAGGTTTTTTACATATTTTCGAAAATGACGTGAAGTGTGCATATTTCGCTTAGCATCGTCTCCTGGATGCCAATGTATGTTTGTGTTACTCCACTCCCTCAGCATGCCCAGAAAATTATCTTGAAAATAATTTCCCAATATCCCAAAGTCGCGCCCATAACGTTAGATCCATCGTAGCAGTATATTCGTATTCTCGCGCATGCGCACTAGTACCTATCTTACACATGGGCCAAAAATCGGTCATGTTAGTGTAGGTTAGATCATATAGTGCTGGTTAGGTCACGTAGTGCTAGCATATAGAGGACATTCTGAGATAATATTTTAGAGTTTTTTAAAATAACATTCGCGCTTGAAAAGGTGTATTTTCGAGAATGACGTCAGGTGTTCTTATTTCGTTCTGCATCATCTCCCGGGTGACAATATGTGTCACTCCACTCCCTCAGCAGCACGCCCGGAATCTTAAAAATAATTTCCCAATATCCCAAATTCGCGTCCATAACGTTAGATCCATCGTAGTAGTATATTCTCGCGCATGCGCAGTGATACCTATGCTGCGCATGGGCCAAAACTGTCATGTTACTTCAGGTTAGGTCATATAGTATTAGCATGTAGAGTAAATTCTTGGATAATATTAGGTGTACAACTTTGTTTCCGCCGTTTTCCTATAGATGGCTTTAGCGGTAAGTGATGGTCGAAATAAATAGATCATAGACGTCATACAATAAACTTGGGCATCTGTCAACATAACCCCATAGAAACATTAGTCGATTTGTGTCTGCATCATAAAGTTCTCGATTGAAAATGTCAGTTTACGAGCCAAATTCTCGTCATTTGCGGGAGGTTTTAATTTTCTGCTTCAATATGAAAAAATCTGCGGCTGAGGAAAAATGGGAAAAAATCTGCGGAAAGATGGGAGAAAGTAGTGGCCAGCGATGGACAATGCTTTGAATCATAAATGTATAACTAGTTTTTTACAATAAAGCCTCGAATTTCGGAAAAAAACGGCGAAAGCAAAGTTGTACACCTAATATTTTACCATTTTTTGAAGTAATTTTCGCTTTCGCAAAGATGTATTTTCGAAAGTGACGTGAAGTTGGACTATATCGCTCTACATCGTTTCCCGGATTACAAAGTGTGTTAATGTACATTCTACTCCCTCTAGTTACACGCCCAAAATCTTGAAAATAATTTTCCTATATCCCAAATTTGCGTTAATAACGTTGGATTCAACTTAGCGTCGTAGGAAATTCGGATGCTTGGGTATGAGCCGAAAGTCGGTTGTGTTATTGCAGGTTACTTGCGTCATATAATGTTAGCGTCTAAAACATATTCATAATTTTTTACAATTTTTAATGTAATTTTCGCGTTTGCTAAGGTATGTTTTCGAAAATGACGTTAAATGTACGTATTTCGCTCTGCATCGTCTCTTAGATGATATTTTTTTGTTTATGTCACTCTGCTCCCTTAGTAACACGTCCAGAATTTTGAAAATAATTTTACGATAGCTCAGAGTCGCGTTCATAACGTTGGATTCAGCATAGCCACGTAGGAATATCGGACTCTCGTACATTGGCCCAAAGTCGGTCATGTTATTGCAAGTTATTTATGTTATTTAGATCATATTGTGTCAGCATTTTGAGCACATCTGGGATAATTTTTAACAGCATTTTAAAGTAATTATCGCGTTTGCAAAGACGTATTTCCGTAAATGACGTAAAGTGTGCGTATTTCACTCTGTATCGTCTCTTGGATGACAATGTGCGTTAATGTCACTCTGCTCCCTCAATAACACGCCCAGAATTTTGAAAATAATTTTCCAATAGCTCAAAGTCGCGTTTATAACGTTAGATCCTTTAGGTCATATACTGTTAGCATTTAGAGCATATTCTAGGATAATATCTTAGTTTTTTTAAGTAATTTTCGCGTTCGCAAAGATGTATTTTCGAAAGTGACGTGAAGTTTGAGTATTTCGCTCTGCATCGTTTTTCGGATCACGTGGGATGCTCCGCTTCATTTTCACACGTACTTTTACCATGCAAAAGAGTTTTTTATTCGACAGAAAGAAGTAGTCTTTGCAGAAAGATTCGATGTCGTGATAGTCACTGTTTCTTATTGTTTTTGTCTCATATTAAGAGATGCTCCGCTTCATTTTTGCACGTACTTTCACTATGCAAAAGGGTTTTCATTCGACGAAGGTAGGAATAAGTAAACTTTACAGAAAAATTCGATGTCGTGATAGAAACTGTTCTTTATTATTTTTGTCTCATATTGTGGAATGTTACGCTTCATTTTCGCACGTAATTTCACAATGTAAAAGGGTTTTCATGAAATTTTTTGAGAAATTTAATTTTAGTAAAAAATCATCTCACTATTTTTATGTGTTTCATATAAGTCTCAATTCACAGACGATTCGTGTTGCTCGTTGTCTCGAGATTTGATTACTCTCTCGTTTCCTGTATCTAAAGCCTGAAATTACGACATGAACATAAAGTGAACGAGCAAAATGTAATAACGTAAGGGACCGTGCACACGTTTTGCCGTTCGCTGGCGTGAAAACGGCGAGCGCGCGCGGCCGACATTAATAGTAACCCTTCATCTTCGTCGACGGCGGCGGCGTCTCGACGTCGGTGAGCGGCTGTCGATCTTAATACTCGTCTTTGATCATCGCGCCGGGACTCTTCGATCTTTCGGCGGACGCATAAATCGCCGTTGCCGCGGAAAATCGAGCGCCTCGCTCGCGTCGAACGTAATTCGAGCCGACTATCGCGCGTCTGCAGTGTGATAAATACCGTATGATAAATTTTCATCGCGCGTGATTCACACGTACGGACGCGTACATGCAAGTCCCACAGCCCGCTATGGGCGGTTCATCAGCGCGCCGTGAATACGACGTATTTAAGGTCGTTCGCGCTCTTCATCTCCCTCGCCGTGTCCTCTCTCGCCACTCTCTCCTCTCCTGCGCTTCTCTGCGTTCGAATAGATGCGTCGCCGCCGTTGCCGCGTGCGTGCTAACCAAGTCCCCAACCGCCTCGTAACTATAGTGCTTTCCGTTTCTTCAATGTCGCGTCGCACCGTGGAAATTCGCATCACTGACTGAACAAACCGTCGATGTTGAAGTTTTATGGATTCACTCGCGGGATGGGGAATAGCGCTTTTCAGTTTTCGCACACGCTGTATCTTCGCGGACTGGAATTCGTGAAATCGGGCGAAATCGTTCTTTGACCGCTTCTGGACTACCTCCGTTCATGAACCATCTCCGTTCATAGGCTATCTTCCTTTCTAGACCACCTCCCTTTTTAAATCACCTCCCTTTTTAAATCACCTCCTTTCTTGGACCACCTCCCTTCCTGAACCACCTGCCTTCCTAGATCATCTCTATTTCTGGACCACCTCCTTTCTTGGACCATCTCTCTTCATGGACCATCTGCCTCCATGGACTACCTGCTTTTATAGACCATCTCCCTTTCTGGACCACCTCCGTTCCTGGATCACCTTTATTCCTAGGCCGCTTCCACTCCTAGATCGCGTCCATTCATCGAAAGATATGAACGAATGTGATAAACGGCGATTTCTCCAAATACAATGATGCAGCAAAGATATTTATAGATTACACTTTACACGATGCATGAATCATTGCATTGATCATTGGCGTGAGAATAGGGGCAGACTCGTTGACTTGGTTGATAACGTCGCGATTCGGCTCGCCGACGTCGACCCTTCTGTAATTTTTAGATTAAACAAAGGATCTTCATGTCCCCCTTCGATGAATGTATTTCGTTGCGGCTGTTTTGTGATAATAACGCGAAAAAAGAGCCCGCGGTGAGGAATATGGCGAAATATAATGGGACTCGCGATCTCGCTCGGTTTAATTATCCTGGCGCACGGCCCGTGGGAAACAAGAAAATATTTTTTGTTTCTTCTCGTGTTTCAATTCGAGTTTCAAAAGGGTTCGCGAGTGAAAGCGAGCGCCGGCGCGGCCAATGATTACACGCGAAAAATAATGACTACGTGCACGCGTGCGCGCAGGCGCGTGCGTTGTATTTTGGTTCACGCCATTACTTGCTACGTCATGCACCTGTGCGAGAGTCTTTCTCATATCTGTAATTGCGAACTGCTCATGTGAAACTTGTGCGTCTATGTACACACATATGTACACACGTGTTGTGCAATTTTTTTTCCATGTAAAAATCGTTATTACCCGCAACACAAATATACATATTATCTTACGCCCCTTTGTTTTGGCATTGTTGCACTACCGCACAACAAAGCGTAGTAATCATTTCAGTTTTGTCTTTCCGGATAGACTTTTATGATTATCCCGATGTGAGACAATCGGTAATGGAAACTTTGCAATTCTTTTAATAATTTTAATAATCGCAATTCTTTTAATAACTTAATATAACTTTATTGATCATCATTAAATTTACTTTTCTCTCCCTAGATATGTAACTTTTGTTGATACATTTTTTTAAATGACGAGATTTTTTTTAAGTATTTGAGACGTTTAATTAAAATGAGACACTGTATACAAGGTATCCCAAAACAACTTTTGAAGCTCTCGTGAAGGCTTAGTACGGCTTAAGATGAATACAAAGTTTTTATACCATTTTGCGATATTCGCAAGAATCATCAAGATATTAATTAAAAAGAATTTGTGAATAATCACGCGAGATGTGGTAGATAAGCTGTACTGACGACATTTGCCGTTGTATGCTTGTACATTAGATTAAACTGAACAAAAAAGTGCTCTACCTTTTTCCTAATAACTTTGTAGATGTTTAGTTACTAATTAGATAACATTAATGTATTATCGCCAGCGCGACTATCTATTTTAAATAATAATTATAATCGCAAAATAGTATAGGACTTTTATGTCCACTTCTATACTTAGAAGGGACTATACTTCTATAAGGGCTTCGAAGGTTGTTCTAGTACACCGTGTATAATATAAAACAACACTCATCAGAGACGCTACTTGAGACAAGTATTCTTTAAATCCCCAAGAAACACAAGAAAACTCTAATATCTTCTGCTATTGCACCCCTCTCCCTTTCTCTCTCTCTTCCTCCTTCCCTTTATAACTTTCTTACTCTCTTTTCTGGACCACTTCCGTTCCTCGACCACTTCCCTTTCTGGATCACCTCCCTTCCTGGACCACCTTTTTTCCTGGATCACCTCCATCCTGAGGCCGCTTTCAATCCTAGATCGCCCTCATTCATCGAAAGATATGGATGAATGTGATAAATGGCGACTTCCCCAAATACAATGATACAACAAAGATGCAGATAGATTACATTTTACATGACACATCGTTTTCCATAAATTTTGGCAACTTTTTCATACTTCCATTTCATCATTATGTATGATAAACATGAACGCCATATAAACTACCCACATAAGAGATACTACCTTTACAAATCGAGTAGCAAGGTTACTGCCAAATTGATGTACAATACCTGTCTGTCAGGATTCGTGAGGAGTATATTCTTCAAATGACCAATAGACGAATAATTTATCCATCGCTTCGACGCATTCCCGCAGTTGGGCGCGAACCTTTCGAGAAACTCTCGGTATCCACCTCTCACGATAAGAGGATGAAATTCCCCGCAAGGTTGGAGCGTAGCTCAACGGTATTGCCTCGCGCAAAGGGCCAATAAGCCGTTTTCTCGATGCAGCTGCTGCGCGCGTGTTCGACCGCAGGTAGACGGGCAGACGGATAGCCGTCGGACTTCCGTTTATATCCCGCCGAATCTTTCGGAGTTTGCTCGGCGGACGCGAGCCACGGACACGATGTTTACGTCGTTCCCCGTTACATCGTCGCTAATGGGGTAGGTGGAGCGAGCGAGCGTGCGCCGAATGCGGTGGAGCGTTCCCGTGGCGTTATCGGCCGCGAGTTATCTCGCCGAATGACGACCGTGTCGTATCGAGTGTGTCGCGGCACGCGTTGCAACCGTGCGATGCAACCGGCATTTTGGCGCGGGGTAGCCAATCGTCAAGAGAGCGTTAATAATGGTCGCGCGCGCGCGCGGCAAAACGAGCCCCGTGGTTTTTGGTCAATGTTTTATCGTTCATGGCCGATCTTCTCTCGGCCCTTCTTCGCCTTAACTCATTTCGCATGCGGTACAGCTCGGTAACGGCTCTCTCACACAAGAGAAACAGAGAGAGAGAGAGAGAGAGAGAGAGAGAGAGAGAGAGAGAGAGGGAGAGAAGAAGAAGCGTAGGATGGCAGGAGAGCGCGAGAAGTCGGAGAAGATGCGACTGGACGACACGTTGTTGCAATGCACGGTGTATCTTGGATGCATTAAGCTTGTCGTACCTGTCGCAGGAGCGTCGCGAACGACCGATTAATCCGGGATAAGAATCCTCTCGTGTAAACGGATCGTGGAGCAACGCGATTCCTCTCTCTGGGCTATTTCGTCTCGCCGAATACGGTGAGAAGGGTCGGGAGAATTCCCTCTCTCTTTCTCTTTTTCGAGTTCCAAAGTGTAACGGATGGGATTAAAACTGGCGATGGACTAGGTGCAAGCAAGTGATGGCTTCGACCGAGAGCTTGTTTCGTTTCAATACTCGTTCATGTGAGCGACTAGATGATGGAAGATGCGTCCGGCCGATGAAACCGCGAGAGTCTAGTTCAGCTTCGAGATTTGTGGGTAGGGCTAGCAAGATATCGATGAGATTATTTAACAGTCGCTCGATCGTTGTTAATCCTCCAGTCACGAGCAATCTGCATCTCTATTCCGCTCGATTTTGCTATTCTGATAGGCAGAGCGTGCGCGTTCCCAACGAATCCATCACGCTAACCAGTTCCGCAGAACGGTGATTACTTTGTTCATTAATAATTCATCGATTGCGGCGAAATAAAGCCGTCAGTGCGCGATATCGTCTGTGCGGCGTAAATCGAGCGTGCGCGATAATAAATGCGGATAACCGGATAACCAACGCGGTGGGGCTAGTTCGTAATCGTTAGAAGATAGAATATACCGAGGAAACCCTTCCCTCCCGACGTACTTCGTCGTGTAAGCGCGGCAAAGGTATGCCGGACATAATTTCCGCCGGGGCGCATGATGCGCGGCCTCATCTACCGTGTACCGTATTACCCGCGCGTTGTGGAACAGTACTTGTGTTCACGCTTAAATACGCACAATCGACCCATTAAAGGAGGAAACAAATCGCGAGGCTCGTTCGCTCCTTTCCCTATGAAGACGTTTCGGCGGCGGCGTCGTCGTCGGGATCCCGAAAGCCGATCGCAGATGCAACAAATTGCACCCGGGCCCACTCGACTCGGCGTTAAGTCGCGCGGCTCCGCTTGTTATCGCGCCCGCGAAAGCGCGTCCATTAACATCCACTCCGGTTGCGGGTGCCCGCAAAGAAGAAAAAAAGAAACAAAGAGAAGAAGGAAAGAGAGAGAGAGAGAGAGAGAAAAGGGAAAAAGAAGCGAGAAACGGGGCCGGAGGCCAGACTCCGCTCGCAACGAGGATGCCTCGCATCGATATCCGACGTTGTTATCGATCTCAGCGCAGTTAAAGCGTGAAGCCCCGGACGGATCGGGTCTTAAGTGATAAAACATTGCCCGGAAATGTTGCTGTCCGCCCGGCGTGGCCCAACGTGTCCATTAACGTCTTCGACGACTGGCTCGAGCCCCGGCCCCGGCCCCGGCGAGAGAGTCCGGCAACACAAAAAAGGCCGCATTCCCCTGCCGCTTGCAACAAGGTTGCGGCGCAACGACGTCGCGCAACGGCAGGCGGCCGCCGTTCGTTTTTGTCCGCGGGAATCATCTTTATCCGCACGGCGGGCCCGCCGTGTCAAACCTGTTGACCGAAACCAGTCAGTTAAGCTCCCGCGATAGAGCGGTTTCGGCTGTTTCGGGAGAGCTTGCTCTTCTCCTCCTCCTCCTCCTCCTCCTCCTCCTCCTCTTCTTTCTCGTTGTCCTTTTCGCGTCCTACCCTCCTCATCTCTTGTCCACGCCATCCTCCTCTGTCGCACTCGCTTCTGATCTCATCATCGTGCTTAAGTGCGGAGCTGCATTGTGCAACACGTCCTTCGTGTATTACGTACCGCGCGAGGCTTTCGAACGATCCTTCGCGGAAGGATGAACCCCGCGATATGCTCTTCTCTCGGTCGTTGCAAGAGCGACTTTTGTGACGCGAGCAATTTATCGCGAATCTCAATGGAGATCAGAGATCTCGTCCATGAATGCGGTATATTGGTTTTAACGAATCCTCTCGATCGATCCTGCGAATGAAAAATACCGGGCGACGTCACACACGTGATTCTTCTTTGTTTAACGATGAAGCGGGAGTCACCGTATAGAGGAGCTGCGTGATGTTGACTTCTCCATCACAAAAAAATTATTATTTCACAACGATAATTCGTTTGGTGATCATTTGGTAGCGTTTGATGGTCTATTCCTAACATTTGGTACTGAAAACTGCGATGGATGTCACGAAAAATAAAAAAATATATGTGGAGTTGACCCCTCTAAACTGGAAACCACTTTCAAGGTCTTGTACGTAATTCTAACTGTTACCATTCCTTTAGTGATCGCCTTTTAACGTTTAGTAGTTCATTTCCGACGCTTGGTAGTTGAAAATATAGTTACTATCAAGGAAAATGGAATATTTAACTGTGAAATTGGTTCCCTCTAAATTGGAAACCACTCACTCGTACGTAACTCCAACTAATACCATTCATTTGGTGGTCAAACGTTGGTAGTCCATTCCCAGCGTTTAGTAGTTAAAAATATAATTGTCATTAAGGAAAATGGAATGTAGGTCTGTGAAGTTGACCTGTCTAAGCTGGAAAACCACTTCCTAGACATTCTACGTAATTCTAACTAATACTTTTCGGTTGATAGTCACGTTGTAATGTTTAGTAGTCCATTCTTGGTGTTTGGTAGACGAAAATGTAGTTGTCATTTAAGGAAAATAGAATATGGATCTACTAAGTTAGACTCCCTAAGCTGGAAATTACGTTAAATGCTTTGAAAATGATTTTCTAGTTTAGAGCTGGCCAACTTCACATGCATTTTTTATCTTCCGTGATATCTATAGCAGTTTTGACCGCCAAACATCGACAATAGACCACCAAACGCGCTACCAAATGCCGACCAAATTATTATTAAAAGTGGGGGAGACCAACTTCAAGCAACTGTGTAGTGGATGCCGGGCCAGTTGGGACATTTTTCAAAATTACAAAGTTACTACTTTTGACACAACTAATTGACTATATAAACATGTGTGATGGTTGGTCAACGCACCCCGGTGCTGAAGCAAGTTGGCCAACACTCCGAGGTAAAATAGCCATATATAAAATATCCTGATTAGAAGTTCCGAAGTCTCCATAAGAGGTTTCGACAATCCTGTCGGTTCTTAAATAATGGCCAACTGGATATTCTTATTGTCTTGATCTTTAAGTATGAAGATTTAAGCTTTCATAAAATATATGCACAATAAAGTTTAAATGTTTGCATTTAAATATTTTAACAATAAAAATGTTCAGAGTTAAGTAATTATCCAGTTAATGATAATTTTAACTAAATGCCAAATTTCGAGACACTCAAAAATATATTTAGCTGCTCCCAAAACAGTTTCTCCATTTTTTAACTGTAATATCATTCGGATTTTAATGGAAAACTCAGGGAGAAATATCTATGTTCTAAAAAAAACATATTGCAATTTCGTTTCCACTCCTCTCACGATGAATACGTAAACGAAGCACATGGTCGAACACACCAGACCAACTAGGCCTCGCTTCGGTGTGATAACACCGAAGAATTAACGGTATCTTCGTTATAGAACGAGCGAATCGACTCGTTCAGTCTTATCGCATTCTCGACACGAGACGATTATACATAATTCAGTCTTGGTCTCTTGGATCTTCATTCAATTTCATTGCGAAGCGCACTCGCGGCCTCGCATTTGCGCGGAGATATATCTCGGCGTTCCACCTCTTATCGGGGCAGTAATTAAAAGAGAATTATGTCCCGTAAAGGATATCGTAAACGCGCCTCTTAAAAGTTCGCTAAATGCGAGCAAAGCATGCGCGTTCTCTTTCTCTCTTTCTCTCTCACCCTGTCTTGTTTTTTTTTCTCTTTCTCTTATCAAATCATTCGTCTCGACGTGCTCTTGTTTTCTTGCAGTATTTTTCTTTTTTATTACTTCCGCCAGAAGACGTTTTATCGCGCCGTCGCGAAGCGTCCATAAGACGACGGAATTCCTCCGAGGTAGGTAGGGTAGCTCTAGGTAACAGAGGAGAGGTTCGCGAGGAAGTTAATCGCGACGTAACTCCCGAGCGCGCTAAAAAATTCGGCGGCCAACGAGGGCGTTTCGTCGTTGCTTAACGGTGACGATCCGACAACCCCCTTTATCCCCCTCCCGTCCTCGGAAAGCTTACGTTATCCGATACTCGATGAGTCGGGCAACACAATCTCCTCGAGACGCGGTAATCTTATTAAATAGGGCCTTCCCTTGTTTTACGATCTTTTTGCGCGGGCTTTAAGGCCTTAAGCCTGTGACGCCTTCGGCTGCTGTTGCTGTTGTTGCTGCTTCGGCTGCTGCTGCTGCTGGGATACACGTCGCCATATATAGATGCGCGCTCTTTCGTCTCTTCTTACCCCACGGGATCAGTCCGAGACGAATCCCGTTTCGCTGCGATATCGAGCGTGGCGACGTCACGGCGCGAACGTCCGATTATTCGCGTGCATGAAGCGCGTGTTACGCTTCAGGATTTTATAATGCCTCCACATACTTACTCTCCTCGTATATATGTGTATGTGCGCGACAGACGTTTTTCCGCCGCGACGCGTGAAAATTCCGCGGCGCCGGGACTCGCATTGTCGTAAGTAGGATTGGCCGGGTAACTCGCGGAAAGTGATAAATTGGCGAAGGCGAAAATGATACTTCTCTCTCTCTCTCTCTCTCTCTCTCTTGGACGTATCTCTTCCGTGCCGTAATAAGATTAAGAGGCGAGATACGTTGTAGGCTCGCGCGAGGCGAGACGAGGCGCGGCGCGGCGTGCCGTGCGTCTGTGCGTTCGAGCGGGACCGCATTCCCCGGATTAAAGCGCGTATAGTTTGATGTAAATTTAAGGTAGCTCACGGGAGGGATCCTCCTCGTTTCTTTCTCCCTCTTTTTCCCCGGCAGAAACATCGCGACACGGTATGTGACTTAAATCAGATTTAAGCCCCCGGCGCGTCGTAGATGCGCGCCGCCTTTTTGCTTTCCCGCCTCCGCGCACGCACGACGTGAACGAGTCCTCGCTTTTGTGCTTAATTTTTACAATGTCGCGGGATCCGGCGGCCGCGCGAGCGCGGAATAATACGCGCTGGACGAGTTGAGTATAAAAGTCATAAAACTTCCCCGCGTGCGAATAGATTTAACCACGGAGCGGCGGACGTGTACGCGCGAGTGCGTATGATGTATCGCGGATCGTGTTTATCGCGCGGTAATTTAACCGTCGCGCGCAATTACGCGGGTATCAATTGATTCGCTCGACTGAAACAGAAACGATAATATCGTCGATCGACCTAGAAACCAGACCCACGTGCGAGTGGTTTCAAATTAAATAAAACGTTTTCATTAAAATCAAGTTATTCTCTAAGGGAGAGTTCTTTTTCTGATATAATATATAATACAGTATTTAACATACATAATATTGATATAATATATAATATTGATATATACTGATATATACTGATATATACTGATATATAATATTGATATATATATATATATATATATATATATATATATATATATATATATATATATATAAAATATCAGTATTACATATCAGTATATATCAGTATTATATATTATATTAGTTATGTATGTTAAATATTATATTATATATTATATCAGAAAAAGAACTCTCTCTTAGAGAATAACTTGATTTTAATGAAAACATTTAATTTAATTTGAAACCGTTTAAACATTCAACATATATGCACAATAAAGTTTAAATGTTTGCATTTAAATATTTTAACAATAAAAATGTTCAGAGTTAAGTAATTATCCAGTTAACGATACTTTTAACTAAATACCAAATTTCGAGACACTCAAAAATATATTTAGCTGTTCCTAAAACAGTTTTTCTATTTTTAACTGTAACACCATTCGGATTTTAATGGAAAACTCATGGAGAAATATCTATGTTCTAAAAAATATATATATTATAATATTATATATAATAATTATATATTATAAACATTATATATATATATATATATATAAAATACTGATATATGCAATAATATATAACTTACATATAACTTTATATATAACGTTTTTCTATCATAATGGAGCTGTCGTGTCACACATCAATGGAGTACTTGTCAGGCCGTTAAAATTGAAAACAGTGCGATAGATTCCTCTTTCTTTCGCGGCGACTCGATAGCTGAACAAATCGATATATTTGAAGATTAAACGGTGGTATTCCTAAACCGTTCAGCCTCGGAGTCTTTGGAGAAAGCGCGACAAGTATTTATCCTACGATAGGGGCTTAAGCCTGATTTAAGTCACGTGTATCACGTCTCACCCGTGGTCGTCGAAAAAAAGAGCTGCCGCCGGTGTGGGGGCTGCGTGAAATTTACAGCAAACCGTACTCTCTTTAATCCGATAACTCGCCGCGCGCGCTCACGCAACTCGGCCCTACGTTATGATTGACTAAATTAATAATGGAGTTTCAGTGTCGGGTTACCCATCGGTCGTATTTCACCTTCGCAATTACACCGTACACGTGCCCGCTTTAAAACGCGACGTCGTATAAAGGCAACGCCTCTCGAAGCTTGACAATCGGAGCGCCACTTACTGATTAGGAAACGTGTTTGTTCGAATGCGCCCTTCGTCCCTTCATCTTGAATCGGATAGCAATATAGGTTCAATTAAATAAGTTTTGATCTAATTCCGTTAATTCTATTCCTATTGTTTCGCACGTGGGAGAGAAATTAAATCCTAATGACAATTGGCTTTTGTGTGTGTGTGTGTGTCTTTAGGAAATTTAAATAAGTGAGGAACTTCTCTCTCTCTCTCTTTCTCTCTCTCTCTCTCTCCTCTCGAAGATTTGTAAATACCATTTATTTTTTCAAAGATAAAATTAGTTGTAATGACAAGTGTTCTTTGCGAACTTTGTTTAGTTATAATAATTTTAATATAATATCAATTTTTAAAGTAGATTTTGGGAAAGTATTAAGAAGAAATAGGTCAGGTAAAACGGAACCTCTCATCTATCTTACAAGACAGTAATTTTTATTGTCTTTAAATAAGTATAAATAATAATAATCTCATAAATAGTAAAAAAATAATATGACGATTCCAGCCAAAGATTAGCTAAACTGAAAAATAAATGCTTTAGAAAAGTTTGAAAGTCACATTTTTTTAGCATTTTCTGTCAATGTTATAAACAAAAATAAATTTCTAATCTGTTATAAACTTTTAAATTCTGTTATAATAATGTTACAAAATTCATATAATAATGTTACAAAAAGTGGCGGCTAATATGCGACATAATTATTCTTTAATATTCGACACCGCCTTTTCCATAGTGTATTATAAGAATATACGCTATGCAGTATACTTACATGTAATAAATTTGACGAATTTGTAGAATAGATTGACTTCTAAAATTAAAAATTAAGTAAAATTAAAAAAAAACTTGCCTGCAGAAATTTGCGAAACACAAAAAATCCAAAACAGAATACACACTGCACATGAACGCGCACTATACTGAAAAAAAAAGTTTGGTAATACTTACCAAATGCGTTTTACCATACTATTTGGTAAATAGTAACCAATATGGTAAATGTTACCAAATGTTTGGTAATAATTACAAAATTGTTAGTAACATTCTTTCATATAGTAATATTCACCTCTTATATTTAGTTGATACTATTTCACTAAATGTAGTAATTATAACACAGGCTGGATAATTATTACCAGAAATTTTTCTCAGTGTAAGTTGACTTTTGTAGGTTGGGTTAGAAGTTGATGGTTGGATCAAGCAGCTGATATTCCGGTTAGCTGTGATGCTTAACAGACTAGAGATCGTGATATTTCTTATTACCCGATTATTCCTGAATATCTGAAGTTCCTTGGTAATAAATTTAGATATGAGATCTACCTTCGAGACAGAAAATGTGTATAGGAAGTGATTTAGCTCGACTCATCTCAACTCAGTTTCTCCCAAATGACGAAGACAGTTCGAAGTGTCCGTCAACAAAGACCGGTTCGATGAAATAAAAAAAGCAGACTCTTTCTCCAGGAAAATCGTTCCTGCGCACAAACGAGGGCTTTTCCCGGTGTCTCGCGATATGTAAAAATGCGTGATCCTCTTGTGCTCTCTCCTCTCTTGTACTTTCTCCCCGAGAAAGACACAAGGAATGCGAGAACTAACCGGCTTCTGCGCGCGCGGCCACTCACGAATCACATCTTTAGGACATTTTGATAGGCGCATAAATAACCGGCCGACAAATGTTTCCACAAACAATCGCTACGCTCGACCTAAGTCCAGCCTGAAATAAAACGCGAGTTAAACTCCCGACAAGGCCTCGGCGGCAGCAGCTCCGCGATCTTCGATAATAAATTATTTTTTTACACGAGGATCATTGAGAATCTCTAGGGAGTCGGATGGGTGTGACGGGCCGGGTACAGTGTCACCGGATCAGATCCTAAAATGTGAAGTTTAATGTGACTCGTTCACCAGCGAGATGCTTGATTTCAATGACGCGAAAGCGATTCTTCCTCGTTCTTTCAATTAAACACCAAGTAACGGTACGAAAGCGACGTTTCGATTACCGTGGCTATACCTGTGGACGTCGTAAAATAAATTCGGCTGTGTAATCGAATACATGTTGCAACTATAAGCGTAGGAATAGGTGTGCGGTTAACAGTACACAGAGATAAAATACTGTAACAAAAATTACAATAAAACTGTTGAAATTTTGGATTATACAGAATTCTAACTAAAATTATCACATATTTCTTTAAAAACGTCATGCACATTTGGTTGTTTATTATACTGATAAAAATATTTGAGAATTTATTTGTAAAGTTTATTCGCACAGAAATAAACTTTATTCCATAAATCAATATTTCTCTCTCAGTGCACAGAATTATTGTAATTATTTGAATGATTTTTGTACCGTATGTCTCTCTCCCTCAGGATAGATTGTCGATTTTGCTATTTTTATAGTAGCCTATATTTCAATTTCAGTATAATCTAGCTTTACAGATAATATTATAAAAAGAAATATAATCTTAACGTAATTTTTGTTACATATTGTCTTCGCGTGCAATCAAATTTAGGAGAGATCGAGGCTATCGAAGTAAAAATTGGTAAAATAGATTATTTTTACCGTTCTTTAACAGATTTTCAAATGTTTTTCAAGCAAGTAGAGATTTCAAAACCATCTTTGTTATATTTAAAATCTAAATTTATCTTGCTTGTTTAATTCCGTAACTTGTTGGAAAATATCAGAAATAACTGCCAACTAGCTTCGGTTTCTTCAACACGTATAGCGCGCAGCAAATACGAAAAACACGAAAAGAGAAGGACGGGTAAAAACTGTTAATCGGACTTGCGTCGTATCCGAAACTTTCAATCTGCAATTTACGAGCGATAATTCTCGTCAGCTTACTTATTTTGGAGAATTGCATTCTCTTATATGGCTGCAACATCTACTTAAGGGATTTAAAGAGTAATTTAACTACTCCATTCTCTGCGGTGTAATCTTCAGCAATAAATTATTATTTTACGCGAGGATTATTGAGTGCCTTCGAAGAGAGTCGCGCGCATTCGCGCAACTAGGCGGACACAGTGTCGTTGAATTGGATCCTGAGTTGTGAGATTTAATGCCACGCTTTGCGATCCGATCGACGATTAATCTCAATGCTGGCCGTGTACCGTGAAAGTGAAATTAATTGCTTCTCTTTGGCACGGATGACAATACCGATGATGTATTCTCGTATCTTATAGTGCCGCGTGCCTTTAATGAAATTTGACGGTGTCAAAGAGGTGAATGTAATCTAAATGTGTACATATACCGCGGCAGAATTGGAAATATCTCATTAAATGATCGTACTATTGTATTTTCTATATCTTACATCATCTTGTCGTGTTAATTAATAATTACTATATTTGCGGTGTAATTGATTTCGCGTTTCCTCGACGATAATATTTATTGGTCAACAAAATCCGATATTTACTTTACGAATATGAATAGTCATTCCCAATGTGCCTGCTAAATACGAATCCATTTGACTACTAAGTCACAATATTGAGAAAAATGGCGACAAAAATGCCAAAAGCGTCAATTTTGAGAGTTTTCATAACGTTATAACACCGACAGCAAATGTTTTTTCTAAGTCTCATTGATGCTACGCAAAAGTATCAATATTTATCTTTAAAATGCATTTAATTTTGTTTCGGTATCATCTTCCATTTTCGAGATACAGCTAAAATGAAAAATATTGTTATTTTCATTGAATATGAATAAGCATTTCCGAAATATAATACTATAATATAGTAGTTTTCCAAAGTATTCCAGTTTTAGTAGATGTATTACATAATATACTATCTTTATTACGAATCATATTGACTTATCTTCTAAATGGGAGCCAATTAAAAATTTTCATAATAATATTCATGTTCAGCATGAATTAAAATTATTTAGGATTAGACATTTTCAACTCAGAAACATTTCCGTCGTTTTTCAGTGTTATTCATATTCTTGGTGACTCGATTCGAACTTTCTTACACTATTGGAACAAGTTTCAAGTTATAATTACGCCGTCTCTTTCAGAGCTACGAATATAATTTGCTCCAATCGTATAATTATAGTTATCTGCTTTCAGCATTGAGTGTCGCGATAAATCGTCAGCTATTTCGCGGAGCCTGGATATGTTTACGAGCTGTGAGAAATTTGTGGAAATAATGGAAGTGCAGGCGTAATGACTGATTATCAGGACTGATGCGTTATAATTTAAAATAAGGAAGTTGCGTCGGTTTGCTACCTAGACTGCGAGCAGCGTTGCTGCCGTTTCGTCCCACGATGCGATGAATTTCACCGGTGCCGGTATGCACCTAATAAATTAGTCACGTGGGAGCGACGAGAGAAGGTTACCGTGCTACCGTCGTGCAAGAATGTACATCGCGCCGTGAATGCATCTCATTTTTATAATGCCGCGGAGGTAGTGACGGCAGCGGAATCGGGGAGCGGCGGCGATATTTTCCGTAATTGACCGCCGGCGTCGAGTCAGCGCGTTACATTCGCGTTGCTGCTAGCAATTATCGGCCCTTCCCCAAAGTTTCATCTTTTGTTTTTCCGAAATATTAATTTGTTGTCCCTTTTCTTCCTTTGCACTCCCGAATGTTCTTTCCTTTATTCATAAAGTACGCGCGGTCGTGTATTGAAGTGTGTACTGTGCCTATCTACACGCGAAATATCAGAGAACTATACAGAACAAGATAGATTCTGATCGAAATATTAAAAGTGTGAACCTTGGTAGAAATTTAATGTGCAGTTTTCGAACAATTACACATGGACAGTTACGTTAGAGCTTTTTCTGCAGTTACTTATGAGACATTACAAAAGATATGCAAAATCTGAACCCATTTACCGAACGGAAACAGAACAGAAAATGAACAATAAACTATAAAAATTATTAATAATTAAGTTTGCTGTTTATAAAATGGGCCAAATTGTACTAGTAGGGAATTCGACTCGGAGGAGGGAGGAGGAAGTGGTATATAGAAAGGGTGTATCTTAATTTAGAAAACCTTTGGGGAATAAATAGAGGACTTAAAAACAAACAAAAAAGTTCATATTAACATACAGCTTATTTGACTTATTTTTTTACTTATTAAGAAATTTCAAAAGATCATGCCTGCTTTTATAAATAGTGGTCAAAGTTGCCACCATGGGTTCTAATACAGATTTCTAAATGCCTCATGATGGACTGTCTTATCTTCTCAAATATCCCAAGTGTCTGCTATATATTTACTATATTTACTGACATCCTTATTCTTCAACTGCGAAGAATTTCAATGCTGTCAGCGACTTCCAAATAAATGGATAGCATCGTGGAGGCTCAAGATTGTTCCTTTGACCTCAATCCATTGGATTTTTACTTATGGAGCTACTTAAAGGCTATTGTATATTTAGGACCTATTGACAGCATCGAAATTCCTCGCCAGCGTGTTGAACAAAGATATCAGTTGATACAGCAGACACCTGGAATATTTGAGAGAGTAAGACAGTCCGTCATGAGACGTTTAAAAGCTTGTATTAGAGCTCATTATTAGTGGTCATTTTAAGCACTATCTGTAAAATTACACATGGACTTTTTGAAACATAAAAGTAGCAGCAATTAAAAAACTATGTGAAATAAGCATGTTTATACTTTTTTGCTTGTTTTTAAGTCCTCTGTTTATTCCCCAAAGGTTTCCCATTAATTAAAATATATCTAGTAAAAAATATATAATATACGAGATACTATCGGATTTCCACAGACTGTAGACTAAAAGGATAAAGAGCGAAATAAAAGTTCTACTTTGAGTGACTAAAAAAGGACTAATCATTTGGCGTGTCGCAATGTACAATCGGGGGACCCATAGAATAAGACAATAAGTTTTACTGATGAGACCGTTCGGTAACTTATCAGACATCCAAGGTGTCTAACAGGAAGAAATCAACGACGCCGCTGCCACTCGGGTGCAAAGGCCCAACGTGATCAAGTGGCGCAAAACTGTTCGCGACGTATTTATGCCCTATTGAGAGCGAACGGGTTTAAAAAACCTTCCCCCTTTCCGTCGGCTCCTCTACGATTTATTCAATCCGCGACACCGCGTATAAAGCTTGGAAGCTTCCTCTCTGTCTTCTCGGCCACGAAACATTTTCGCGCCGCCGTCATAATTCAGACGG
The DNA here is from genome assembly GCF_010583005.1 of Odontomachus brunneus. Classification (NCBI taxonomy): domain Eukaryota; kingdom Metazoa; phylum Arthropoda; class Insecta; order Hymenoptera; family Formicidae; genus Odontomachus; species Odontomachus brunneus. Next base: position 2,114,086 of record NW_022639493.1, on the reverse strand, counting down.
ACGCGGGCTGCGTGGTGGCCCCCTTCCGATGTCCGCCTTTAATTGCATTTCTCTCGTGCTAAAGTCAGAAAAAGATACCGTCCGACTTAATTCGGCACATACGCGCGGGCCTCGCAATGGAAGAGAGAAAGGGAGAGACAGAGAAAGAGACGGAGAGGAAGGGAGACGGAGTCGTTGTAAGACGCGAGTTGGACCCCTTCACGAAATAGGACCGCCGCGCCGCTCGCGGCGTGCCGCGGCTGAGATGATTCGCCCGCCGATTTATTACTTTTAATTAGTATTAAATTCAATCCCGGCCGTCTCGCTGTAGGTGGCGCGTTTACATCATGTAATTCGTGTCTTCCGTTATGGTCATTCCGCCCGCGGCGTGCCCACGCATTATCAAGAATGGCCGGCCGAATCGCCGCCGCCGCCATCGGGCCCATTACGTCCCGACGTCCCCGAAGTGCTTCTCGTATTTGCAAGTTTTGATTAATATGACCGGCGAGCGAACTTTGCGAGAGCGCGTCTACGCTCGCACAGCTTGCACGTCTTCTTTGCGCGCCACGATTGCTCGAACCACATTGCTCTCCTGTGCGTGTACGTGCGTTCCTCCGTTTAAGACGTAATCTATGAAATAAAAGAGAAAGTATTTTGCACAGCTGAGCGTACGATCTTCTTTGGATCGACTCGTATTAGCTCGAAGCGATGTCGCGTCGTCACGACTCGCGTACACACCGCAGGCCCAACGCGAAGACGATCGTTTTAACGCCACACGCGACCGGGCCCAAAGGCGAGCACGAGGGGCGGAAAAGGCATGTCCTCGCCCGCGGCCTCCCCCGAAGAAACGAATGGAGCGCCTACGGTGATATTTATTTAACTGCCGTACTAAGTCGGCGCCCCGCGGCGGTATACTTCGGGGACGCGATTCCGCCGTAATTGCAGTAAAAAGCGACCTTTCATTTCGGGCCTCAAGCCGTAGAACAGGGCGGCGTTCGTTCGCACGAGCAGCGACGACACGACGGGCCTCGCCGCGCGGGCCCTTCGCGAAATAAAGGACTTCTCGGGCCCGTTAAAATCCGCCGCGCGCGTAGGCTTTTTACTTCCCGCCGTTTCATCGCAAACCTCCTCGTCGCCGTCGTCGTCGTGCTCCTTTATCCTCGTCCTAATATCCTGGAGTGTGACGCGGGAATGACGCGGACTCCCCTTTAATATCGGAGTATCTCCGGAATCGCGCAAGACTACCGCGAGCCTTTTTATCACGTGCTATATAATAAATGCGTAATTGCTAGCGCCATAAGCGCATCCATTCGCGGATATATTGCGAACCCGTGATTTCACAGGTCATTGATTATCGTTGAGAAAGTTGTCTTGCCGACGAACACTCTTTACGCCGCGATACACTACTGATTTGCCTTATCATTCCCAAAAGAAGTTCACGCGTATTAAGAAGATTTCCGGGATTTATGTCTTCGTTGTAAACTGTAATTGCCTGATTTACAGTTCCAGAGAATCCCGATCTGAACAATTTAACCTTATTAAATAATACACTAGATTGCTATATTAAGGCCATAATTTAGATCTAATTCTTATAATCATTATAACCCTACAAAGGTTTCTTTTATTCAATTCATCATCAGGACATTATAAGATACTCTATATTACCTAACATTTATTCAAATAGATCTTTGTAGAATATCAAATGTATCTAATCCAAATTTCTAGTCGGAATGTTCACATTTTCATTGTTTGAAAAGTTACACGATCGCAAATGTCGTCGAGTTCACACGAAACGTTTTTCGCATTTCCGCTTTTAGAAGAAGAAGTCACATGATCCCTACCCTGGATACTTCGGGACCCCTGGGGAGAGATACCTTACGGTTATTCGTGTAATCTCCGATAATTAAAATTACAAATACCAACAGCATCGGTCATCCTTGAGAGGCGGCCAGGGCCGCTCGTTAGACGAGGTTTCGTAACGTATTTCGAACTTATTTTAATTTCCGACACGTACTTATGGCTTGTCAGTCATTATTAAATCGACGGGCGATAATAACCGCGCGCGGATCAAGAGCGATCGAGAGCGATCGGCAGGCGGGGGACGGGGAAGCAAGAGGGAGGACCAACGAGGGGGTGCGAAGAGTGACGGGCAATTAAAGGGAACAGAAGGGAACAACTGGCCGGTCATGTAAATGATTTCGGGCCTTTCGCGGGGCCGCATTAGGTTTACACACTCCACCGACTAATTATTAGGGCCCATTACGTATTATTTAAAAGAGAAGGGGCCCTCTTATTATAATGGGCTGCAGGTGCTAGGGCCCACTGTACGACGCTGCATTCATCTCTCGCGCGTCTCGGAAAGTGCCGCTATTATAATGCGTGGGTTGTGCGAACGGTGAGTGCGGAGGAGGAGGAGGAGGAGGAGGTGGTGGTGGTGGATGGGCAGAGGGACGCGTAAAAGGAACAACGGGGCCCCGGGAATCCGCGCCCAGCAGAAAAGGCCCCCGTGGCACCGCTGCTCGTCTCTTCCGCTAATGTCGACGCGAGGCAACAATGCACGCTGGCGAGAAAAAACACTCTTTGTGCCGTCGCGCCAACAAAGGGCGACGTACGAAACGCGTAAACGGTCCAGGAAAAAGGTACGCGGCTCGATACGCGCGGCTCGATTTCTTAACGACCCTCGACGACAGGCGGCACCGCGAAATTGCGAGTTCCAGGAACGACCTATTCACACGTAATGAGCAATAAATATTTCGTACAAACTCCGACAAGTGACTCTCTCGCGCCATCACCTTTCATCACCTTCTTTCTCTTGCGAACGATCGAATTCTTATAATCGCACGAAAAGATCTGCTTATATTAACATGAAGTTTTGTTGCAATAAACGGACCAACGCGTTTGAGCGAAACAGACTGTCTGATTCTTAAAATAATGGAATTTGAGTCGCGCACTGAGAAAATTGTCTAGTGTTTGCAATTATAATCACTTAGACAAATAATTACTATAAATTATAGTCAAGGAAAGTACTTTTTTATTAAATTCTATTATAATGTTAGTAATAATAATATTATTATATGCATGTTACTGCAAGAAATATGGTTGGCACAACAAAATAGCTATCAATTTAGTTAGATAAAAAATAATTAGATCGAAAAGTAACATACTTTGAGTCACGCATTGAGAAAATTGTCTAGTATTTGTAATTATAATCACTTAGACAAATAATTACTACAAATTATAGTCAAGGAAAGTACTTTTTATTAAATTCTATTATAATGTTAGTAATAATAATATTATTGTATGCATGTTACTGCAAGAAATATAGTTGGCACAACAAAATAGCTATCAATTTAGTTAGATAAAAAATAATTAGATCGAAAAGTAACATACACATAAATAATTTTAACAATTAAAAACCACGATTCTAATCTGACTTCTAAGCACATTTTGCATGTAATGATCATGGATTGCTTTAGCACTATCTAGGATGCACTATGTGGAAGTACATTCCACGTAGCATCCCTTGGCAGAGATCAGGACCCCACAATTTGTCACTCTTATAGTATTTAGTGACTTCTTTCTGCTGAATGGTGTGAATGATGTGAATGGTGTGAAGAATCATTATTAGCATCATCAAATTTTGATAAAAATAAAAACAAAACATGAATTCGCTTATTTTCTCACACTGCAGAAATGATTTAGAGTCACTAAATACCATAAGAGTGACGAGTTGTAAAATCCCGACTTCTGCCAAGGGATGTTAGACAGACTGTACTTCCATGTAGTGTATCCAGGTAGTGCTAAAGTAGTCCGTGATCTTTACATGCCGAATGTATTTATAATTCGGATTAGAATCATGGTTTTTAATTATTAAAATTACATATGTAAATAATGTCTTTTTCTTACTATATTTAAATCATTCTAGCAATGTGCCTACCATTTTTCGGGCAAATGATTATTATTTCATTTGAGGATCCAAACAATGATTTTTTAAGGCCTATTTATGTTGCACTTGGAGACCAAAATCGACACTTTTATAACATTTTCCTTTGTGCGTGATAAATTTTGTCATAAGAAATATTTAAAGATCTCCTATACGTAAAAATATTCAATACGCGTCGAGCGATCCTCCTGTGAGTTCAATGTACCGGAAATGCATAAATGTAAACAAAATCTTGCGGATAATTTCACATAGGCTTCGCTCTGAGCCAAGAGCGTCGCGTGTTGCGAAAAAACGATGCGACACTTACTCCGAGCTGATTCACTTAGTAACTGCCTCGACGAAAGAAACTGGTGGAAGCGAAATCTCGTCCGGAAATTAATCGACGAATGAGATTCCGCGTTCTTTGTTTGCTTTAGCCCGAAGCAGGTTGAATATTTTGTCCCCTCTTACTCGCGCCACTACATAGCAGCCACAACGACAAAGCGATGTGCTGCGAGGAGAGCGAGCCGAAATCGGGAGAAACGCGGGAGGTGCGTCTTCGCGATGCACACAGAGCTGTAGTGGCAATACGTATCGTACATGCCTGTCTTCTTCCTCCCGATCTCCTTTTTGCTCGCGTCCCTCGCTGCATGATCGGAGCAACAACCAGTCCCCCGTGTGTCCGGCGAAATTTACGACGGAGCCTCGCGCACCACGCGGGCTTTATTTTAATACGTCGGACAGGACCTCTCCTCTCTCTGCCTCCCTCTACCCCTCAGCCTGTTTCTTTCTTTCTCTCTCATTCTCTCTCTCTCTTTCTCTCTCTCTCTCTCTCTCTCTTGCGCGCGCGCTCTTTTCGGGCCAGGACCCGTCGCTTCCCGCTGCGCTAAAAATCTTAAATATTCATAATTAAATATGCTGATGAGGCAGGCGACTTCGACGGCAAAATGATTATCAAATTGCACAATGGCCCGGCGTGAATTATCGCGACGGCGCGACTGGCATCCGTCCGAAAACGCGTGAGTGCGTTTTGACTTTTGCGACTTCTCGGGGCTGCATAATTAATGAGGAGAGGACGACGCAGCTTGGCGTCGTGTGTCTCGCATCGCGAATGCCGCGTCTTGAATTTACGCTCGATGGGTTTATCATTAAACTGTCGCGTAATTATCATTGCGCGGCTTGATTACCGCGTAATTGCAAGACTTTATGGCGCGCGAATTACGTGTGGTCTATGCAATCTTTTCCGATCGAACGACTGATTCGGAGATAAAACGCGTGATAAAAGGCTAAAATCTCGTGTGCACTAATCGAACGTGACAAACAATTGACCAATAATGTCGACATAGCGAAATAATAAGTTCCATTGATCTACGGAGTGATCTTATTACGCATTATTGATCGTCGAAGTGTCGACTGTACAGTATCGGCCGTCACTCAGAATGATATCAATTAATTACCATAATTACGAAATTAAGCCAGGAATTAAAATTCCACGTAAGTCATTAATAACACCCGTCGGACCCATCAATAATTCTAATCACCGCGCGTCTCGCGTCATCAATCTTAATTACAATTCCACCGTTTAATCGGCCAATGCGCTGCGCTGTCTCGCGTTAAAAGCGTTATCGCGTTTTTTGGCTCGTTCCTTTCAGTTCGAAGAAATTTCCCTCTTGTTCCGCGTATTGCCAAGATTTCGAAAGCTTAAGTGCAAAAAACTTCAAAAAGCCACAAAAATCATTAAATTAGTGTTGTTACAATCCTAAAATCTTCTTCTATTGAATACATACTCATATTAATTATTCAAGTTTTTATATTATGTAATTAGAAAATAATATATATATATATATATATATATATACACATATATATATTATCTGCATACCATATTATAAATAAAAAAAATATATATACAGATTTATGAATATTTATTATTTATATATATATATATATAATATTAATAATTTATATATATTATATTATATATATAATAGAATTTATATATATATATATATATATATATATATATTTATATTTATAAAAAAATATTTATATTTATAAAAAAATTTTGTTTATAATATTTATAAATTAAGAAAAAAAAATATCTAAAAAATAAATAACATTTATTCAGTGGGTGCTAATAACATATTAAATCTAAATGCTTTTGTTTGAATGGGATATACAACTGATGTTATAAAAAGCAACGATTTTAGAAAAATATATATTTCTTTATTTGAGAAAAATGTAAAAATACATCAATACAAATAAATATATTATTAGTTACCGAGTAAATATTCTTTTTATTTTTTAGATATTTTTCAATGTACTTTTTGTCTTACCGTGTTCAAAGCGTCAAGGTTTGCAATTTCTGCATCCTTTATTGCACGCGACGAAGCAAATTTACGTCTCGCCAGCCGCCTCGTCCACTTTCACCACTAGTCCAACGGTCTAGCGCATAGTATCAGAAATCCATGATTGATTGTCGCTTTTCAAGGGCGAGGGAAAGCGAGCGCGACTCACCGTCCCGCTGCGACGGCGAATGCATATGCACGCGCGAGCAAACGAACGTATGGGGAGGATAGAGCACGGCCACAAATCTACAGATCGGTGGTTGGTAGCCGCGGCGCAAGTAAGCATTCTAAAACATAATGTCAGTAATTAATTGTCTGCCAAGAAATGATGCGGCTATCTCACGCGACCGTGTGCAAGGTCCTTCGTGCTTCTCGTCACGCTCTCCCTTTGTCCTTCTCCTCCTTCTTGTTCTTCTCTTATCCTGCCTCTTGCTTCTCTTTTTCTCCCTTCGTCGATCAGAGCCTTCTTCGCATAATAGGTTCATAAGACTCATTCGGACATGTTTCGCTCATAAATATCAACTGTCTCTCATGGTTGATTCGAAATTCTCTCATCTTTGGCACGACTTTAAACTTTCGAACTATCTATCGCACAAAAATCGCGTGAATATCTGAATGCATTTAATTTTCAAAATATTCTAGTCGCCTTTGTGGATTCCTGAGCATAAAGTAAAATAGGCATTGGCCCATCGATTTCTGGAATGTCGAGTATTATTTCGAAAATTGTGCAAATCCAATTTTAGGACATCATGAAAATAAACTGATGAAAGGCATTGATCTCATACAATTTTCTCTCACTTTGATAGGAATTACTTTGAAATAAGTGCGGATGATTGAAATAACAGGAATGCGTGTGTTGAAAGATTCGTAAACCGCGTTTCTTACGAAAATCAGTTCGTAATAAAGGAAGAAACGAAATATTTAAGAAGAAATAGAAAAATGTTTTTACCGTCGTAATCGAATAGAGACTTTCGAACTTTGTAGCCGCGGATCTTCGCGATTCGGACTGTCTCGAAAACTTCCCCCGAGCCTGAAATTTACAAACCTTAGACCTATCAAACAGTCAAACTTTAGCACTTCTCAACTTTGTAATCTTCAAACCGTGTTTCGACTCGATCTATGACAGTCGAGTCCGTTCGGGAAGTCACTCGATTTCGCGCCACGTTATTCACGCTAACGCGCTATTGTTATACGTCGCACGCACACACAAGCCCGATAAATTCGCCCGACAATCGTCACCGTTATTATGCTTCTATGGAAAAGAATTAGGTGATCGATAGCGATTCATTTTTTCGGCCACGCCGCGCGTAGAGAGAACTTGCGACGCCGACAATCAAATATTAATATCGACTCGATAGCTCGATAGCTTCAATCTATCGACTATTGTCGAGAGAGTGGCTTCAATGAAAGTAGCGTAGGACATAGGAGGACTCGTATGTCCTTATTCGAGGAGGTCGCGAATGAAAAATCATCCGACGACGCCGTGGTTTTCGTGTGTTTTCGTCGTCGCGCATCGATAACACGCCTCCGGCAATTATTAAGCGGCGCATTGTTCGTGCTTGTTACGCGCATTGTCCCGCACGATAACACCTGAATTTCGACGAAGACGGACTATGAATAATATGCTATTTCTGTGAATGGTGCTCAGAGTCGCTGGGGTAATAGATTACAAATGAATCAGGCGTGACGCAATCGATGAGTACAAAGCGAAGAAAAGATGTATAGTAGAAGGGAATTGGATTAGGAGTTGGCCATGCGTTTCGTTTATATATTTATCATGAGACAAATAGTTGAAACGAAATCGTAAAATATTCCTTTTAGAGTATGAATACTTTCCCAGAGTTTCATTAAAATCGAATTGCTACAGTTAAAAAAAAACTGATTTAGAAGCTGCCAAGCTGAATTTTAATGAATTACATTGTAAATAACTAAACTTAAGATGTATTATTAGTCAGAATGAAGTTTTCTACAAATGTATTATTTCTATTTCGAGTAATAAAAGCAATTTTTATTCATAAAATGATCGGGTATATCGACGAGGTAAAGTTGGCTAATATTTAAGTATGGAAGCCTTAAATGGACTGTGGAAATCTGTCCTGGAAAGCCCAAAATAGATTATGTAGTCTTCTAAAGGTTCATCTACAATGGGATTGACAGTAGGCACTAAAACATAAGCAAACTGACCAAGCACAGTCGATTGTTGCAAAAATACTTGACTGTGGCTGGTCAATTTGCTTATGTCTTACTGCCTACTGCCGATCCCATTATAAATAGATTTTAAAGGATGGATCATCATGGAGGAATAAATGAAAAACAATGAATAATTGGAACTTATGTATAAGGGTTATCATTTTATAATGACGAATATGTACTACAGTGATGAAAGTCATTTATTTGAATTTAAAGTACAATGCAAAATTATTATGAACAAACTTAATCATTTTCTTTGATAATAGAAAGCTTCAAAGACATACTTTGGCGAATTTTTCGCCGAGAGTGGAGCGAGCAGCGTCGCGCAAATCGTAGGGTAGCGTTTATGGTCGCATGAAGTTGCCTGTGAACGCTCAATGCGCACGAATACGCGAAAACGGGTTTCCGTTTGGGCCCCATATTGCCGGCGAATGTGTTTTAATTTCGCGCTTCGTCCTTTGTCGCCGTCGCGACGCGAAACTTTCGCGAGAACGCACGTTATTATTCATGGCTTAGTGAAACGGCACACAAACGGTGTCTGATACTAATTGCGAGAAAGCGCGAAGTTCTCGCGACGCCGGAGCGTAAATCAATTTAGACGCGTGTGTGCCTTTGTTGTTAACGCAGCGCGTGGCAATGAAAATTGCGTCGGCCACGGCCACGTCGTTGATTCGTCGAAAAACTTATCGCGAATCGGAAGACTGGAGATGCAAGATTGTGATTTAATTAATTGATTAGTGATAAAATTAGGGATATTAATAATTCGTATAAAATTAATTCATGAAGAATACTGCATATTATGTGTGATAGAAATATTCTTCACGAAAATAATTCGTGAAGAATGTTTTGTACGTCAAAGTTCTCTCTACCAAGATATTTCGAAAAACAAAATATATCCAAAATTTTTTATGCGTTTACAACTATTTTTAAAATAAAAGTTCACATAAATAATTGATGAAGACTCCAAAGTAACAAAGTAAATAATTTTGGATACATTTTGTTTTTCGAAATATCTTGGTAGAGAAAACTTTGACGTACAAAACATTCTTCATTTTCTTTGATAATAGGAAACATCACGAATTATTTTTATGAAAAATATTCTGTTACATATATAATGTAGTATTCTTCACAAATTATTTTTATACGAATTATTAATATCTCTAATTTTATCACTAATCGATTAATTAAATCACAATATTGCATCTCCAATTCTTCGATTCGCGATAAGTTTTTCGAATCAACGACGTGGCCGACGTATTTTCATTGCTACGCGCTATATTAAAGGCATTACACGATACAAAAATATATAAAAGCAGAAATATATTGTAAGTATATGGAATAAATGGTCAAAATACAAGATCTTAGGGACAATGACTATATTGTAAGGATTTGTGCGTTGTAAAGTATAACTTTAAAATTGATATTTCAATTATCCATTCCGATACTTGTTGTTGAGAATGACTACATATTATTGTCGAAACGTTTTGTAATTTTTTATTGAACTGATTTTATCAAAATCTGTTATTTTCACTCAACATTTACAATTTGGCTCTTCTTATACATTTTTGTATAGTGATTAAAAATGTAAGTGTTAGAATGAGTGTAAAATACAATTCGACAGATTTTCCTTTCATAGAGTAAATATGGCGGAAAGGGGGTTAATTCCAGAGATCAAACGCTCTCATGGATGTGTTATCGTAATGGCCGAGTATCCGAATGCTCGAATCGCGCGCAAATTACATAGCTGCAAAGTTTAATTACATATTATTGCCGAAACGTTCGCGAGAGACGGCGGAGATTAAGAATGACATCAAATGTTGAGGTGGGGAGAGGGAGGGAAGAAGTGAGAGGGAGAGAAGTCGCGTAAAATTATTAAGCGTTATGCAAATTAGTCGCGCGCCCGCTTAAAACATAATTTAATCCTTTCCTCGCGTATTAATCTCCGGCATAACCGTCTTCGACGAAATACACATTAATTTCCTCGGTACCTCTCGGCGCGAGCGGCGACTTTTGCCCGCGCCGAAGGTATTCATTTATAAGGCAGGCCATTACTTACTTTGTAAGTAGTACCAACGGTATTTTATTCGCGACGGAGCGAAAAAAGGAAGGATAATACACGCCCGCCGTAAGAAAAATCGAAGGCCGCGCGCGCGCGGCCGATGAAGAGAACAATCGCGATCACGCCGCGCTGATAAAGACACACGGTGAAGCTGCATTTACAATAATAATATAGCCCATGCAAAAGAAGAATTACGAACGTGTGGTACGTGTGGCACCAAAGAGACCCGCGGATCCGGCAACTTGCACGAAGGATTCTCTCCGGATTCTTTTTATTCGCGATGTTATCTCTTCATTTTACGATCTTCTCCCTCCTTTTCTTCTTTTGCACAGACAGCTGTATTTCCTAGATAATCATATATCAACCTCGAACTTCCTGAAGTGATACATAATTCTCTTTTTCGTTAGGACAATTATGTTATCGGATTTTGTTACTTTACAATGAATCATTTCATCATTTCGTAATGTTGAAATGCGCGAGACGTATCCCTAATTATTTTGACAGAAAAATTATTTCCATAATATAAGAATTTTTGAGAAATGCTGCTTCACGATTCGGCCTAATTAGAATTCACATTTAATTTTCATCACATAAAAGTCGGCAGGCTATCAATTACGATTGTCAAATGACACTGCCATTCTGTCCTTAATAGGGTCATAAAATTTGCAAGAAATAAGATAGCGACGCAAGAGAGAATTATTCGTACTCGATGAACGCCTGCCGGAATTCTGTTCTCTTATTGATGTCCTTTTTCGCGTATTTTTTTTCCTGGTGTCGTTTCTCCACCGCGTGCAACTAACGCGGGGATTCCTTGTACGCGCAGGGCCAAATTCCTGGACCAAAAATATACGGCGTACTTTCACAGCACCTCGAAATCGCGGCACCGTGGCATCTTTGTGGTATCTTTGTAGCATATTTTCCGGAGGTCGAAACATTTCTCCTATGCATATGCCATTTTCGTATCTGCTAACGAAATTATGTCTCTTCGCCGTTAACTGTACTCGTCCAATGTACTTTTCTCTCCTTTGACCTTCGATTTTCGATTAAATTCCTCGCGGAGAGAGTTACTTTTTGATAAATATCAGTAGAGAAAAGACCCGTGATAAGTATACGAGAGGCAATAGAAAAGAGTTGAGAAGAAGTCCCAAATATATTTCCTTCATTTTTCGCAATTTAACATATAATGCCACGAAAGCGAAGTGTCCGCCAGCCAACTCATTTCAAACTTTTCGACAGCTACGGGGAAGGAAAATCACGAAGAGAGGTAGAGCACGTGCTGCAAATGCTCGTGGAATATTGTCGACACCTAGGACGATTTGAAAAATTTCTACTTGCCTCCCATAGTCCCGTCTACGTGAAAATTTCAGATCAGCACGATGATCCATTAAAAATCAACCTTCTTACTTTATAAGCACTCTCTCCTCTGCTTACATCTTGTGGCTCAGCACCGACCTCCCTCGAATTACTCAACGTTTCTAATCCATATAATATTCACCCTCCTTTACTCAACTAACAAACCGCGAACGTGGCAACGTGAGTCCTCGCAGAGCGATCTCGTTGCGTTCGTTCAGTCGCCCGCCGGTCCCGATCGTAACGACGACGCGCGAGAGAGCTTGCCGAGGGTGAACGCGAGAATCCCTATGGGGGATTCGACGAGTGCTCGTGGTGATCGCGTAGACGTCGCTTGAAAGTGGCAGATGCAAAGGACGGCTGATTGCTAAGCGAAGGGCGCGCGCGGGATTAATCTGGTTATGGCATGCGTGACCCAGCGCGTAAGAATTAGCCCGTCGCCTAGGTAGACCGCAGTGACTCGCCATGGGATTACGCGGCCCGGAATCATCGAAGTCACCAGTGTAAACTCATTGTAAGACCAAATCTGTCCGGGCCGTGACGCCGTCACGTGCGACCCCGAGCTTGTAATCCCACCAAGCTTGAGATGCTGATCGTCGTTGCTGTCATTCTATTAGCGTGTAAGAACTTGAATTTTTGGTACGGTGTCAACCGCACTTCTCATAGTTTTTACTCTCTTTCCTTCCTCCTTTCTCTCTCTCTCCCTTTTCAATCGACGCCAGGTATCATGTAGGCATTTAGAACGCGTGAACGACGTTTTGCTGATGGGATTTTTTTTCGGGTAAATTCGAATGTTTGTGTGAGTGAACAAATCTGAAGTCGACATTCGCGAACTCGTTCTTTCAGGCATTTATCTTACGTGATATCTCTTGAAGAAATGTACGTTCGGAAATTTCAAGTATAGGGGCGGCTAGATGGCACATTGTCTTGTATCTTGAATTTGCAAGTTCTCAGACAACTAATTGCTGTGGTTGGGTATACACAAAACTTTATTAATGCTGTGTCTCATTCCTTAGCGTAGTGACATTTGAAATTTTTGGTCAGGCACATTACACTATAAATAATCAAGAACAATGTACGAATATTTTATAACATATATAATATGTCTGACCAAAAATTTCACATATCTCTATGATAAGAAATAAAACAGCAAAAAAGAATTTTTTTCAAATAGGACAAACAATCTTGTCCTATGTTTTTATGCGATGATCCTGTAAACCGTATAATTTCTTTTGAAGAACCAAAATATGAATATGATGCAACGTAGCCATCTTACCTTCAATACTGTGGCAAGCTAACAATTGGTGGTAAGAAGCTCATATGTCAAATATATAATAATTAGTTTTGGTATCTCCATGAGAGAGAACTGCACAGACCTGCCGGCCCTTAAATAGTGGCCAACTTTATCTCGTCTGTTCGAACACTCAATCATTTTCTATGAATAAAAATTGCTTTTACTACTCGAAATAATGTGTCATACTTGTAAGAAAGTTTATTCTTAATAATAACACGTTACTTAAGTGTATTCACTTAATAAAAAATATTTCTACCAAGGTAAATTTTTAAATGTAATATTCTGATAATCTATAATATTCTGATTTTAACGAAAACTCTCAGGGAAAAGTATTTATATTCTGAAAGAAACATTTTGGAATCTTGTTTTAATTGTTTCTCTCATGATAAATAAAAACAAAGTACATAACCAACATACTCCTTGGCCTATAGATTCGTCTGGCGATTTATTAACATATTGAAACAAAGAAGCGTACACTTTATAAATTCAAGTCACCGAATATTTACATAACTTATTTACACGTGATTTCGCAGATTGACGATCGTTTTGAATCTATTCGCGACCACGCAACGATCGAGAGAATCCTTCAGAATACAACAAATCGCGGCAGACGCCCCGCATAGTATTAACAACGCTGATGCGAGCGTCGGATCTCAAAAACCTCGTCGTGCGAATCCGGCATTCAATCAGCGTGTGCTTTTCGCGCCGAGTTCGACACACAATGTCTCGTTCACGGCCTCCATCAGCGATGGCGTGCGAGCGGTGCATTAACGCGCCCGAGCACAATCCGCCAGTAAATGAGAGAGCCCGGCTCTCCGCGAGCGCCGAGCGAGCGTGCAACTTGATGGTCCCTAAACACGCCTACGAAATTTCGCGATTCCGCGAATTTTTTCACTTCCGTGCGGGTGTCGCGGCGCCTCCGCCGCGCCGTTGCTTTCCACCCCTTCCGATGTGCACAAACCCGGCTGTTACAAAACACGGCTATTACCGGCCGCCCGCTGATGGTTGGACGTTGCGAGATTTCGCGTACGGGGAAATGTGGAGTAGTCTTTTCTCTGAAATTTTCGAGCGTGTTATTTAACTTTTTTTTTTGCCAGTCGTATACGCGAGATGCCAATTGGCACCGTGAGTTTCTTCGCCTAAAAAAAAAAAAATAAGCCAGACGGTATTTTTCATTTCTTCTCGGTGTTTCTTGGTTTTCTCTTTATGACAATACAAACACCGATCTAAGTACTATAGAGGCGTGAATATGTCGAAAGTCGTTGGAATTTAGAAAGAATCAGTTCTGAGAAGCGGTCGCGAGAAAGCATCGAAATGTTCCTCCAAGCGAGTGATGTAAATGTCCGATGCTTTGAGAATTCGGCTAATGAGGGCTCGTCATATTAGACTTGGCGATAACACGAGCAGCAATCAGTCAGTTCGTTCGCAGGCAGTGTCTCTAGATGTTTAACCCTTTAAATATCAGTGGTACCAATAGGGACCACTTAGGATTGGGCAGTTGAAACGCGTCACTTTTGCTATTTAGAGTGTTTTTGACAATATTTCATTAAAAAAAAGTTACTAGAATGTTCCATGAATTATGCGCCTTAAAGGGTTAAGGAGATACTAGAGTCGATGACGTACTATAAAAATGTTGATACGCAGAGACTATCGTCACCAACACAATCACGCCATGCTTTTTGTATTTCTTGTACATATAGAACTTATGTAAATGTGTGTTGCTTTGGTTTAGCATATTCAGTGAAAAGTCTAACCACACATATGCAGAAATCTTTCTGTGTGCGTGTAAACTTTTCCGATGTTCTTAAACTTTTGAATTCAGATGCAAAAGATAAAAATATTCTTCAAAATTTTTCTGTTTGCAGTATTCACATTTTCGACATGTACTGCGGACTTTTTGAATTAGGCAAATATTACGCTAATAGTTTGAGATTATACGTTTAAATTTCTTTTTCATTTTCGTCACATATTTAGCAATGCTTTATTTTTACATATGCATTTATTTATTATACATTTATTGCATAAAAATACCTGTAATTCTGTACTACCAATAAGACATAAACTTTACAGAAATGTCAATATTCTGTTGATATTCTGTTTTCAGCATCCTCTTAAAAAATGTTACCGGATCACTAATCGTTTCTTTTTCATTTCTTCTATATTTTTGT
Source organism: Odontomachus brunneus (assembly GCF_010583005.1). Classification (NCBI taxonomy): domain Eukaryota; kingdom Metazoa; phylum Arthropoda; class Insecta; order Hymenoptera; family Formicidae; genus Odontomachus; species Odontomachus brunneus. The sequence goes on along the minus strand of NW_022639493.1, from coordinate 2,098,776 downwards.
GGAATATACATTTCACTATTAAATTTATAGTTATTCCATCGACTGTCTCATTAATACACTCACAATACAAGCATTATTTCACAAACGATTGATAACAAATATTTAAGTTGTAACCCCAAATTCTGATGGAAACAAAATGATACTTAAGTTTCATCCAGAATATGTCCAGTATTTTGATTTAGATGGTTTTGCCTCGTGATTAATTTTCTTCTATACATATGAACTAGACACAAGGAGGGAGAATCCGAGTGGCAAGTTTCAAAACGGATCTCTAAAAGCGATCCACATAACTAGAAACGAGAACTCGATCGTTCTCACGCAGTGTCGTAATCGCTTCTGGCGCGACATTTCGCGTGCCGCTTCGCGTCGCGTCGCGCACTTTATTAGCACGGCATTAATTATTCGTCACGTCGGAATATTTAAATATTTACGGTCGCGATATAAGCGTGCGCGCATGTACGCATCGCGCGGCGCCGCGGCGAAGCGCAGATTTAAAAAATTGCGGGGCTATACACACGAGCCGGGAACAAGCGGCCGCGTGCGCTCGCGGCCATCGTAAATCATAAAAACGGTGCAATATCATGAAACGCTAATGAGGACACCATTGGGACATTTTATATTCATTTCGCGGAATTAGCCTTTCGGTTGCGCCCGCCGCGCAAAACCGGCGTGGCGTGTAGCTACGCGCGGTAATAAAATCTCGACGCGATATGCAAATATTTCTTATGGTGTAAACGATGAACGATGTAAGGTGCGAGTAGGAGCGAATGCATATAACGAACAGGTGAATATGACAGTATCCTTCTTGATCACTTAATTACGTTGAGCTATTAGAATATCTTTTCTCTTTCTCTCTCTCTTTCTCTAACGATAAATAAAAAAGACTTTACACTGCACGAGAAAAATAATATCTAAAGAATAATATCTGAGTAAAGTAATATCTAAAAAATATGTATTTGTTAAAATTAGTACTAATTATTAATATATATTTACTTAAATTTAAATTATTTTTTAAATGGAATAAAATGGAATATATATATATATATATATATATATATA
>NW_022639493.1:2073887-2095517 GCF_010583005.1 Odontomachus brunneus | reverse complement strand
ATATATATATATATATATATATATATATATATATATATATATATATATATATATATATATATATATATATATAATAAAAAGCTTAAAACTTAAGTAAATGTATATTTTTATGTAAAAAAAATATTTTATGTTAGTATAAGTAAATATGTTATTAGTACCCACCCCGAATAAATATTTACTATTTTTTAAATTTAACTAATTTTATAAATTAGTTAAATTTTATAATTACTATTTTTTAAATTTAACTAATTTTTACTCTTAATTTTTTTCTCTTAATGCATTATTCATTAAAGTTTTGATTACGGATCAGAAGTTAGGAAATTTGTTTAAAAAAAAACTAATTTTTAACAATATTCATTTTCAAAAAATACTGTATTTTTCTACTATACTACAAATTACATGAACACTTGTCTTTAATACTACGGAACATTATCGCGACAAAAACTAACTACAAGCTAATTATCTTAGCACCAATATTATTTCATAATATACTGCTCCTGTTTCTTCTGGTTGTTTTTTTCTCTCCTCTCGTCTCTCGGAAACCACCTGCGGGCTTTTGTATTTCGAGAAAAGATGACACAAAAGAAAGGCGAGACAGTTAGGGACCACGTGTTGTCGGCTGGTCGTTGAGGCTATCTGCGACTCACTCTACGGGTGTCTCGCTACCCCTAGGGAAAAAAACGAACAGGACCGCGCCGGCGCCCATGATCTGCGGCGAATAACGGACAGGAAGGTGTTGGTGCGATTGACGCGCTCACGTCCCGCTCACGTCCCGCTCACGCCTTTCCTGCGTTTCGTGTAAACGCGGCGTTCAATTTTTGCGCCCGCGGGAAAAAAAGGCCTCGCCTCGATTCTCTTAATCTATAGTGAAAATTACATGCAATTACCGCCGCCACCCAGCGCGCGTCGGCATCTCTGAGTCGGTGGTAGAGCTCGCCGCCGCCACCACACCACCATCGCCACCGCCGCCACCACCGCCGTCGCTGTTGCCGCCGCCGCCGCCACCGCCGCTGCCGCCGTCGTCGATCGCGTGATTCCCGACGAGCGAACGGACCGAACGCACCGGTCGCGAGGTATCGGTCCGTCTGAATATTGCGGCGTGTCACGACCGCCGCCTTTTTGTTGCATTAATGATACGCCTGCGAGAGATGCACACATTTCTTTCTCTCTTGTTCTCCTTCTCCCGCGCTGTCTCCTTCCTTCTCTGCCGAGCTCTCTGACGCGCGCGCGCGCGCGGAATACATTACAATGAATTATTCGCGCGATTGGCTCGACGCCCGTTTTTCGGACACCGGATTGTTTCTCCTGTTCGCTCGAAGAGCGTCCGTGGAGACGCATTATTGCGCGCTCTGGCAAGCTCCAGTCGACAAATTGTACGAAACGATCCTGCTTCGTGACGCTGTTACACTCATTTTATACGAGCAGCTTTTTCGTGATGCGTAACCATGCGGGAAAGAGAGTTAGAGACCAGATTTGTTTGTGTATATTTTCAAACGTTTCGTGATACATACGCAACGCGTGACTGCGGAAAAATTATTCTTGCGGATGAAACGTTTAAATAGAGCACGGTGTGACGTTGTTGCTTAGACGAAGAAAATCTCATTTATCTTAAATCTTTTATTACTCTCCAATTGAGAGCAAGACGAAAGATTATCAACGAACGATATGTTTATCGTAAGTATCTACATAGACGCCAACATATATACATATACATTCTATTTCTTTCTTTGCTTTTATAAAATATGTATAAATAATGCCTTTATATTTATGCATACATATATGTGCATACATATAAATGGGACACCCTGTAATATGGGCGGGTTTTGTACGCGCAAGCCACTCCCCCGAAGCACGTTTGCGCACACGCATACGCGTGTGAATGCGAATTGTGTATGCCAATATTACGAAGGTTGTTCTGAGACATCCTGTATACACAGAGTCCGCAACGAAAACTTTCCACTTTGATTCCAATATTATAGAATAACACCAGAAATGCTTAAAAATGTTTGTAGCAATTTTGAACAAAGATTTTATAGTTGTATGGATGTTAGTGGACAGCACTTTGAACACTTAATAAAATAAATCTTTCTCTAAATTGTGAATTTTTCGTACTCAAAATTTCCAAATGCGATTTTTAAAAAATGTTCACTCAAATAAAAAAAAAAAAATAAACACCGTTGTGCAGAAAATTAAAATATCTTTGAAATGATACATTATTCGACTCCTATTGCTAGTTAAGATTTTTTTAGGAGAGAGATAGCTACCCTATTATATTATAATTAAAGAAATGAAGCAATATATAATAGTAATATAGTTATATTTGATCACAATCATATAGCCATTTTCAAAATATTGACATATTTTTTATAAACACCGATTGATCAGAATAGAATAATTTGAATGGAAAGTTTTTGTGGCGGATCTTATATGTATATATCAATATAGAGTTATTTGTTACTACACACACAAAGAAAGAGATTATATATATATATATATTTATTTATTTGTTTATTTATCTGCACTTTTAAATATTGCTTAAAAATAATTTTTTTACGAAATGACGAATGTTGTCGGAAATTTTGGTATTTTCTATTCCGCTGCAATTCTAACTTGATTTTCCATGACACTTCCCGTCTCTGTCGAATTAATTTTTAACGACTTCGTTGTCAGCTTTCCTATGCGATATACAATTTACCCTCCGTGGGCTGCGAATAACTGCCGGCGTCCATTTCCAAGGGCAACGTCGACGACGTCCCTATCGATCCGTGGAATTTTCGCTTTAAGTACTTCTGCAACGTAACTTCGTTGTCCGCCCGACGTCAAGCTCTTCTCCCTCTCCTTCCCGTCGCTTCATCCTCCATCCGCTGCCACCGGTCTCACCCCTCTTGCCCCCTCTGCCCGTTCCCAGCCCCCTGCGACTCTTTACGCTGATGAAGGGGTCCGCCTAATGAAAGGGTTGTGTGTTTGATACCCTTAAGAATTGAATTACGACGAGACTGGGAAAGCCGGTAGCCATTTCGGAAAAGAATGGAACCAGCGCCCCGGTCGAATTTATCTTCCGTGATCTCCCGGTGTTTGTTTTAACGACGTCATTACGGTGCCGTTTCGACTGTAATAATAACTGCCGGTTTCAGGAAATATGTAAATTTGATGTAAACGAACAGAGCCTCCCGTTTCTGTGTCTCTTTTGCTTTCTCTTAAAAGCCACCGATTCGACGTCGAAACATTGGCTCGATCAATACGTAGTAGCACATGACGTAACGTACTGTTTGTTTGCCGCCATAAAATAATAATTGCAATATGAAATTAATATTCGATGGGAAGGCGTAACAAACGCGTATCGATTGATCTTGTCTAATTTATAGCCTGCAAAATTATGCACACGGGAATATTTGAAAAAGAAGCGTTTCGATATGGTTATCCATACATTCGTGCATTAAATTAACAAACAGAATTATAAGAAAAGATAGATTAAACAAGAAAGTTGCATATCACGTTAATTTTACGGCTATTTATTGACTGTGAAGGGAAGAGGTTAGTTTGCAAAACATCTTACAAGTATACTCAAACGACCTCGGGGAACTTTATTCTAACTAAAAATTGATTAATTTAATTGCAACATTCTAACAAAAAAAAATTGTACAGAAAAGAATTCTTTTGATTTTGATACAATATTTAGTGCTTTTCCACGCATTGATACTTCCATCCTGTAAAGCATTTGTAATTCCATGCAATCAAATAGGAAAACAGTGCGAAGCTACATTATGTATCGATATCCTCTTAAGCTTGTAGAGGAATACAGTTGCCTTGGGAGTAAATCAGTGAAATGTTGCGAGGTCGTTCGCATACAATCTCGCTGAATGTCATCCATGTGCGTCCTCTCGAACGATGACGCGGCGTGCGTGGGTGCGTGCGTGCAAGGAGAACCCTTTGCGAAATGAATTCACACGAGGAGGCGAAAGCGCGTCGCAATTGGGGCGGCGGTGTGGCGAGGAGCGAAATGTCAAGAAGGAAACGGCCAATCACGCGAACGGGAACACAAAGCCATGGGGTTAGTCGTTAATTGACGCGCGTTCATTAATATACTCGGATCTTCGTCGCGCTAAGCCCAACGCAACGCCTTTCCTCTTTCTTCCTTTCTCTCTCTCTCTCTCTCTCTCTCTCTCTCTCTCTCTCTCTCTCTCTCTCTCTCTCGTCTGCGTCGCGACGCGAATTTTCGAGAGGCTTCGCGTAATATCACCGTTCCCTACAGACAGACGCGCACATCACATCGAAACCCCTTACACTCGCGCGTCTGCGAGCGTTTTCGCGCCGAGCCTCCCTTTCCTTCCCGTTCCTCCGTAACTCTTTTTCTTCGAAACTTAATTCGTCGGCGTACCGTCGCGTAACCGGATAGTTTCCTTTCTCCTTTTTTCTTCCCCTTCCGCCTCTTCGAAACTGCATCCACGGATTCTTTGACCAATTTGGAGTGAATTTTTTTCTTGGAGGGTGAATTGGATCTCCGCGAGGCGAATTGAATTTGGCGAGGCGGAATCGTTTCGTCGTGTGTGTGTGTGTGTGTGTGTGTATGTGAGTGTGTGCATGCGTACGCACTTGGGGGAAACGGCTAGGAAGAAGAAAGGTGTGCTTTCGTACGCTTCGCGTACGAGACGATATTTCGCATAATCGCGCTCGTCGCGAGAAGAAGACGAGACTTTTCAGCCGAGAGTGGCGGTTCGCTTATATTGCGAACACTCACGGCTTAATCTCGCCGAGGTTTACGAGACAGCATCGAGCTAGGACGCCCGACATATTTCATCGTCGGCGTCGCGTTATACCGGGCGATTTTCTCCGGTCGACCGGTATACCTGCTCACGGGCACAGGCCATAAGCCGTCGCTGGAATATCCGATAAACGTGTACGACTTAATTAATGCTTTGTCACCCCGCTGTCTTACCACGCATCTCGCGTCCGGCCGCTCACGCATGCACGCACGACCACGGGAACGAAGACGGGAACGACTTCGTCCCAAAGTCCCAGTCGTGCGCTCTAAATCACCGTATTAACACGTACACGACGAAGGCGCATGAAAACGCGCCCCCGAAGCGGCAAGGGACGAGATGTATTTCTGGAATTTCTTTCCTCCCCGGTATAGGATAAATTTGTCGCTCGATAATTCATTAATGTATTCTATATAAATCTCAAATGCGCGTCCCTGCGTGCGCAAGTGTGTGCGGCTATTTTTGCCGTTCTCGGGGCCGATTACGACGACTTTATGTTTAGCGGGTCTGGCGGCGGCGTGAAGATGTCCGCTTGAAAAATTCATAATTATTACACGGAGATATCCCCGCGATAACCCGCCTTTCGCGCATCCGGAACGGCCGAATACGCCACAAATCACTAACGTAACACGTGCGGCTCCGCTCGCGAGATATATCCCCGCGCGGCGAGAAATGATAAATCCCGGGAGCGGCAAAAACGCGCGCGCATCCGGTAACCGAGGATAAATGCCGAAACGCGAAATCGGAGAAAAAGCGCGGAGCCGCGACCGAAACGAGTCTCTTCATGAAATACCGATGCCGCAACGGCGGAATCAAAAAAGCGACGAGACCGCGCGAGCGCATCCGCCAAAGCAACGTGTCTGCATTCAGAATCGTGTGCATAACCGATAAGTTGTCTGCATCCTGTGTTTATAATGCATCCACCGAGTTGTTACAGCGAAATTGCAAAAATACTATCAGTCTCGTTTACACAAGCCTTGATATTCCACAAAACATCAAATTTTTCCAATTATTCATTTTTACATTTTTTATATATACCTACATTTTCAATTACGTGATTGTCTTAACTCTCCTAAGTATTCCCGTATTCACGACACTGATTCATTTAAACTTTTTTAAGACAGTGGTAAGCTACAATTACTGCGTTACTGATGTTGTAGTATCGATATCTAGTTGCTTACACGAGAGTCTATCATGATAAATGTTACCTCAACCGATTTCTGATTGCTACAACCAGATCACATGCAGCTGATCACACTGATGTAGTTAATGTGCCAAAGTAATTGAATCATATCAATTATATAATCATACTGTATTAATCATATCAGCCAACCAGTGTTGGCCTGCTTCGGTACAATTGTATTAGATTCATTCCAATCAATTATTTGCTACAACGTTTTTGGTTTTTTATGGCTAGTATATCGCGTTCTTCGTGCAAGAGGCAGTATATCTGCACAGAAAAAATAGTATGGTTGGCCCACATATAAGTCTGGTTATGCCAATCAGATTAATACTAAACAACTAATTATGTAGCTAATTATATAGCAACCACAGAGCAATTGTTAAGCTACAGTGACAAAATCTGGTTGCTCCAATCAGAGTCTACTATGATAATTGTTATCCTAACGAATTTCTAGCTGCCACAACTAGATTACGTGCAACTACAGTGATATGTCAGAATAACTAAGTCATATCAACTATATACATTACTATCACACAAAGATAACTATAAAAAACAATTCTGTTGGTGCAACCGAATTTTCGATTGTTCAGGAATCAGTCGAAAACTCGGCTGCAGGAACAGAAAAATTTCTTTATGAGGCTTCTATATAATCAATTGTTCTCAGTTGCCTCAATCGAGTTCTAGTATCGTTAAATGTTCAGACGAATATTTTCGATTGCGACAACAGAAGTATTAGTTTTCGTAACATCGCTTCTGACCACCTAATTTTCAGTTGGTTCCTATTTGGTTGCACCAACTGAAATCTTTTTTGCGTGTAAAGTGGTGCAACTATGCTACTGACAAATATTTGTGATTATGTGCATCGTTTTCTTGTGAGCAACAGTTATCTGAGAGATTGTAACTGGCCTACCTTGCCCGAATGAATTACGCCACACTTTAAGTTCGATATCTCGCAAATGTTACTTCTCCGCCAAAAGCTTCGTTTCCCGCGTTATCGTCGCTCGCACGCTCGCTCAATTACTACCGAATTATTCCAGCCGCTTGACGGGTCCGGGTCGATTTACAATCGCTCCTAACCCACGCGACGTCATGCGCGACCCTCCTAATCCACCCCTCATAACCGCGGCCGCGCATGACGTCGTAGTGATAAACGCGGCGCACAGCGAGACGTGGCGTTTCCGTGTGTGCGCGCCGCCGGGGTCAGACGCGCGTAAAAACGCGGCTTAACCGAGCATTAAAAACGGCCACAATTCATTGTCTCACCTGACGTGGATATCCCGATGCACGTGAGGCGATGCACGCGTCTCGCGTGAACGATCTCGAGGCGGGCGGGTGGTATACTCGGTAGCTATCGAGGGGTTGCTCGGTTCGCCGGGGTCGCGCCTTCGTCTCGGAACTCCCGGGGCATTAACGTCGCGGCAAGCTGGATTTAATGCGGCTCCGTAATGTGTGACGTGCTGCAGGTGTTAAGAGCATTTTCGAGGGCTTTAACGAGTGCGCGGGCGCGAGCGCGGGCGCGATACGGCCAAACGAACGCGTAGCGCCCGCGCCGAACGAATTACGAGGGTATACGTAAAGGCTTCGACGGCGTAAAAGATCGCGACGGGTTCGCGTGAGTAAGAACCCCGCGCTCTCGATTTTCACGTTCCACCTTTCCCTTCGCTTCTTTATCACGGCGTTCGTCGCGGCGACCCGAAATTCCGCCGTGATCGACGGAAGCTTTTTTATTACCGCGATAAATGCGGAAATTTGAAAGCGTGATTATGTCGGATCTGGAAGTTAGATATTACTCGATTAGACTAGCGATATAGAGCAAGAATGTCTTTAAAACCTTAGCTTGATTAGAAATTTATCCTTTACGATCCTGATCGATTATTATTAGTTAAGACCTGATAACATCATCTTATTGGAATCTGATTGGGATCAACCTGATCAGGACCTATGAGAAAAATTTCTAGTCAGATACTTAGGAAATATTTTTAGAGTCTCATAAGGATATTGTTTTCAATCATTGTTTCTTGAAAAGAATATTCTTAGCATGATGTTTTTGTTGAAATTTTTTCACCTGATGTCAACTGGAAGACTTAAGAGTTATACGTGCATAATTAATCAGAGTTACGAGAAGAACTAAAGAGCTCAAAGCTGAATGAATTAAGAAGTAAAGTACCGGAAAAGCCGGTAGCAAAGTTGCGTAGAAAAGATTAACTTTTACTCGCGATCTTGGGGTGTGAGGGGGATGAGCGGCAAGAGGAGGTACTCCTCGGAATACTCGGGAGAAATTGGCAGTACAAATCTCGAGAAACTCAAGAATCTTATTTGACCGCGATCCGCATAGAAGGAACGTCGGACGACGGCGCGAATCGCGGTTACGCGACCGTCCCAGTTCTGAAAGCGATTTTGCAAGTTTCGCAATGTAGCGTCATAAAGCATCGCACGTGCGCGTGCATAGGTACGCGGAAATTCGCGCTCGCGCGCACATATTCCGTATGAGGAATTTTACGAGGACAATAAAAACTAAACGATATTTCTCCCTGGCTTCGGTCGATCCTCGTGCAGCCGCCGCGGCCCCGACAATCCCGCGTTGAGAAAAAAAGCAACATACGTCCGCGTACAAATATCCGCGAGACGTTTCCGAAGCGCGACGATTCTCGTAGCGAAATTCTTTCGAACGCTCTTGCAGCCAAATTATATTTTCGCGGACAACTCGTTAGAATACATCACAAAGTGTATAATTTTATTATTTTTCTTTCCGTTTTTCTTTCGCTAACAAGAGAATAGTATACACAGCTTTCCGCGCGTATACGATTGGTGGAAATTGTATAAATATTGACCTAAATTTGCTAATTAAAACCGAGTTTGGTTGAAGTAGCGTTTCATCTTAACCCTCCTTGACTTACTTATCACTCTTTCAGACCGACAGGACACAGAATCGTTACTAGAATAGAACTAAAAACCAAATTTATGCAAACTTTTAATACACACCATTTCCATTAATCAAAAATTGATCTCACAGTCCGAGTATCAGAAAATCAGATGAGTCATGAAAGTTTATGCCGTGCAATATTTTTTCTGTCGATGTTCTAATTATTCAAAAAGCTGCCATTAAATAAAGTGCCGCAAGTATAATAAAAAAAAGCTTCACGATATTCCAATTACAAAAAAGCTCGAAATAGTATCGATATGGCAAGAAAATAAATGTATGAAGGAAGAGAGAATGGGGGAGTAGAGTGTAATGGTCTAATATTAAATGAGGGAAGAACACGCGTGTAGGGCTAAAATTTCGCAAGCTCGGCGTAGCTGATTTCATTGCCGTCGTCTTTGTCGTTGTCTCGCGAAACTGCACGAACACCTTCCACGATGCAACGTCGGCAAAAAGCCGGACAAACGCCGAAAGAACGTCGGCTCTAATTAGCGAGAGGCTAATTAGTTCTATGCCGGCGCGCGAGAGATCGCTCCGGACGAGAATGCCGCTGAGGGATAATCGCGATAGAAATGTCTTAATACCTACCGCGACGTGCCATAATAACCAGACGGCTAATTACGATTTCCTGTTTCTTGCGCTGAGTTGAAGTCGATTGCGGGATCTGTTAGCCGAAGGCAGACGTCTAGTGAGAAAGAGAGAGAGAGAGAGAGAGGGGGGAGAAGAGAGAGGAAAGACGTACTTCGCAACGATGGCACCAAGTCTCTCATTATAAATCCAGCGACCGTTCGTGAATAAACGCGGGGCGTGAGACTTGGGTGACAAGTTCGCGCGAAATTACACCGCAGAGTTGCTCGCCAGATTCCACGTTGATCGAGGTAAGCTTAGCTGGAGACCTTCGGGATAGTTGTCGCTTTCTTTTTTACGGGCTTTGTACGGGCCAGGTAAACCATACACGAAGAATGTATCCTACAGTTTGTTCTCTATCATATAAATTCTGTCCAGCCATTCTACCAGTTCTAGTAGTGCAAGAACAGACTGACAGTCAGGAATGGTCCATCTTGCTAAGCAACATAGCAAATGTCACTAAAAACATAACAATGCTCTTAATAGCACATTTCAGTTCCTAAGATATAAATAGCATGTTCAAAAGGAAAAATAGTTACTTGCAGAATACTTACAAAATGTTGATCTACTCCTCAGTTGCAAAATTTTATACGATAATGTTTAAATAAAATTCTGTCCTTGTGTAATAACGGGTCTCTTTTTTGTGCTCTCGAGTGATGACGAAGAATCCGAAGTTATCTCTCAAGCAAAAGGAACATCGTGGAAGTGGGAGAATATGAAAAAAAAGAACTTTCCAGCGATATTTTTAATTCTTCGAGTCTGAGGCTCGCGTGCAATCACAAATAGAGATATCAGCGTGTCCACATAATGCCGGGCCGACAGTGTCGTGTCGGGAGGAAATCGAGGGTGGCGGAAAAAAGCTGGTGGGCTCGTTTGGCTTGTCTAACTCGTCGTAAAAAGTACGCGTGCCCGTGTGGCATTTCCCAAAACAGCAAGTTCAGATTAACATAATATAACCCTGGTCTTATTGCCCGCAATAGAGTGAGAGAGGCAAATAGTCGCATGATGATTCTTTCAATACATACAACGCAACTTGACAACAACTAACCTATGAATAACATCTCTTACTTACTTCTAAGACTTAAAATGACTAAAATGTCGCAAATTGAGGAAATTGTAAGGCAACATGAGTTCGTTAAGAATTCATTGGAACTTGCTTTACGTATATAAATGGAAATATCATTTAACTACTTATGCAAATAGAAGAAGATTGACCATTCGAAAGTTGAAATATTTGGAACTAGAATTGACACTATTTTTATATATTTTTTAGCATGCTATTTTTTATTTCTATTTTTTATTTTTTGTAAACCAAAATTATATAAGGTTTTAATAACTAGACTCTAAAAATTATGATATTAAAGACTAATATACCGAATATTAAAATACTATAAAATATCAGGATTATTCATATATATATATTTCAATTTTTTTCCAATTAATATTTAATACGTAGATAATGAAATAAATATATAGAAACGTGATATTTCGTCCGATAAATAATAAATTTATGAGTGATCCCTTTAATGTGTCATTATAAAAACACGACACTGGTTACAGCCTCCTCAAAAAGCCGTAATGAATAACAATCACTTCAGCATCGCTTCACATATATTTTCGACTTAACTCGAAATAAAATATCCTTCATTGTTTTTTCAGTAAATAATCACAACTTATTTCGTGAAAATAAGCAGTTCATTGTATTCTCTACCGTAGTTACGAGCAGCAGTTTTTCTAGCGCGTAATCGCTGTTCCAAGAAAATTATTTTGATCCTTTTATCTGGTGTTTTAATATTGGTAAGTTTCGAGCCCCTGCCCGATAAAACGAAGTCCAGACGAAATCCTACTGCGTCGTAATAATAATTGCGAGCGAGTCTCTCTCCATCCCAGCCGACGAGCGACAAATTCGATTATAATCGCCGGCGGCGTTTCCTGCGCGTAGCCAGGTCGTGCGGTGCCGAAGATGCAAATGCGAGAATTACAATAACGATTAAGAGCTCAGTGCGAGGCGCAATGCGCGCGAATCAATCAAAATCGTGCCCTCGAGAGCGAGAGCTGTGTTTACGGGCGTGCGTTTGATTCTCTCGGGAGACAGATACAGATGATGAGCGAAGTGCACGTGACAATTAGCGGTGCACAGCGGGGCGGAATGCACCCTTGCGCCCACCTTGCGCGCTCGCTTCCTTCCTCCTCCCCACACAGACGCGTTGCTTCTCACGCGCGAGACAAAACGGGGAATAAGACAGTCAGAAGGCGAGAGGGAGAGAAGAAGAAGAAGAAGAAGAAGGAGAAGAGAGAGAAGGCGAGAGAGAGAGAGAGAATGTAAGAGAGGAAGAAATATTTATCGTGCAGTTTGGGACTAAGAGTTCTCCCTAAGAGCAGCAGGTTATTATCATACAGAGCGAGATTAAGTCGGCAGATTTTATGCACGAATGTCGTTTGGCTACGCGAATTAAAGATTACATCGTGTAAAAAGTTGGCGCAAAAAGTAAAAAATTGACGCACCTTCGTACTCGAGAGAGGGCGAGTGTATTTGCATATTACGTGCTCTCCTGCGCAGTAATATTACGGCGTAGCGGTTATTCATTTGCGACGGGAGGTTCGTCACCGTACATGGCCCGATCACAAGGATTTTCGCACGGCTGGAAAACTCGCGAATGCCGCGCAGGGCGAGTTCGCGCGAGTCGCTGAGGAGCACGTGTGAGAAAATAGCGTGCGTCGTGAGTTTCACGAAGCCGATCGGCGAGCCGTCCCGCAACCTTCGTGTCTCTCGGAGCGAGCGAGACAGACTGAAGAGTGAAAGAAAGAACGACCGCGCCGGATAGACACTTTAATAGACGTAATGAGGGTAATTGAGTTTTCAAATCATTCGTTTTGATTACATCTACGCGCGCGGGGCCCGGTGGGCGAAGCATAGGGTAGGTAATTACGGACCGCCCAGTCCCAAAAGAGCAGGTGCCTCTCTCCTGGCCGCGGGATCGAGGTGTGAGGTTCAAATACTTGGACCGCCCTAATAGCCTCGAGGTTACGGGGCCCTTCGAGAACCGGGGGAACCGGGCGCGAAGTCAGTCAGACAGACAGAGAGAGAGAGAGAGAGAGAGAGAGAGAGAGAGAGAGAGAGAGAGAGCAGGAAGAACAAGCGACGCCGCGCCGGGAGAATATCGTTTTCAGAGGTGCAACTATAGCGACGGAACAATCTGAAGCTGAACGCTTTACGCACAACAAGCGGGGAGTATATATTTAGATAGTGTATGTAAAATATATCTAGAATATATATTCAGCTTTGTTTTGCGTGCAAAAACAGAACCAAGAGAGAACTAAAAACTATGACACGAGCTAAATATAAAATTCGTCGCGCGCGATAAAGCGAGAATGTTTAATCCGAAATAATAAAACACGCGGGAAAAACTATCGCGTAACAAAGACGGATAATCCGTACCCGCGCTACTCGGGGACGAATCCATTTATTATACACATGTTAACTGGAGAAAATTGCGTCTATCTATCTGTCTGTCTCGCTTTCTTTCTCTCTATCGTCGGGTCGATACGGGACAATATGGGAAGGTCGAAGCGGAGTTCGCGGCGCGTCACGAGGCGTTTCGCGGGGACGATTTCGGGATTTAACGGGCGGCGGCCTCGACTATATCGAAGTTGCTCAATCCGGCGAACGTGACCCGCTGGTCGGATTAGTGCAGAAATCTCCGCGTTTCCGCGGTGTGTATAATCGTCGCGCGCATAATGAGCGACTGGGAGCGCGCGACGTCGACGACGTCGCAACGGACGCACGCGTGTACCGGGTTTAGCGAGATATTCCGCGTCGATGCCGCGTGTCAGGGTAGCGGCAGCAATACGCCTCGAATTGATAGGCTTTAATTAATACGACCGGGGCGCAGTGCCACGCCGCGGCATCGACTTCGTAATGCCGGGTTTACGAGGGTTTTAGTCGGGGTGTGTCACTTCTACGGCTCTCGTATACGCGTGTCCGTGTAACAGCGTGCCTGCACTCACCGCTCTATGAACATGTGTGCACGCGAATGCCGTATGATGTCCCGAATGGATGGCCGTAAGGCATTCGTGCGAGTTTCTGCGACTTGCAAAGTCACATTCTATAACACAGACCTGAAATTTTGCTCTTCTTGAGATTACGTTTTGAATAACGGGGCTAGTAACTGGATGAAAATTAATCTGCAGAAAGACGTATTACGTCAAGTAAAAAGTGTGTTTGTATCATTTTTTATTGGGCATATCTTGGAGAAAAGACTGCTCCAAAATTTGAGCTACATTTGCAACTATATTTCGACTCTCGTGGCTCTTCCTGCTTGCATAGTAATTTTCACATTCGGGTGAATGGAAAGTTTTCTGATCGGTGAATAATTATGAATGTCTTCAAAGGTGACAGTCTCTCCTAATTAATGACAGTTGTATCCGTTTTTCTTAATAGATCAAGTAATATAAGTTCTAAACATTATATACATAACATACATTTATCTTACACATATATGTTCTTATTCTAAATTTTATATATTATCAGTTATAACAAGTTTTGTGCGCGAGTAAAATTGAAAGTCGTAGTAAATGTTGAAACATTATAATTTTATAATCATACGGCAACAGCTCGAGCAGTTAATTTTATGAACAAAAAAGTAAGAAAATATGTAATTTTCGAAATTAATTCATATATGTCACAAATTAATATTAGAATGTTTATTTGTCCCCATTAGACATAACCTCAATAAGTACGACATAAAATGATATAGACGTTACTATTCCTAAGAAAATGTGATAAATAATATTTGTTGCAGAGTTAAGAAATAGCATTAATATCATAACTTGCTCCTCTTGCAGAATTTTTCTCAACTTGCAGAATTTTTAAAAATAATTACAAAAGTCATTAACCTATAAATTGCCATATTAAGTCAGTAATAAGTTAATAATGTATTCATAATTCTGTGTCGATTTGTGATATTCGAATAATAATTACTTATTATTTTTTTCTTCATAAATTTATTAATATATTTCTTTATTTTATAATGAAAGGATACTTGGTCACTAATTGGGACATTCACATTATGTTACGAATTGGGGCAAAATAAGCTAAATTGCCATGTTACCATGTGATATCATAATTATAAAGTAAAATCTCCACATAAATTAGATTATATTCAAGCTTTCGAACAAAAACAATTTTGTGTATTTAGGTTAGCATGTGTATTATTAATAGAGTTATTTTCACGATGAAGTTACTTGATCACTAATTGAGACACTTGTGGATTTATAAAACGTCATGACTTTCTCTCTCACACTCTACGAACCTGCGGACAAATTCGATTCTAGACGTGGATATGTGGCGCAACGCCATTCAAATCATCGACCTAACTCGACTCACACCGGTGTTCCCACGTGCTTATTCTCGTTGCGCAGAGTAGCCCTCATCCGGGTGCCCTAAGACGACCATAAGCATAAGACGAGCAACGCGACGTTGAGCACGGTGGGCCGTAAGGAATGTTTACTTTCGGTGATTCATTACGGGCTCGCTCTCCGAGAGTGACTTATGACGGAAGAGGCACGGCCGGTAGTGAAAAATAACAAATTATTGCAATATCCTTCAGGTGAGTCGGCGGAGCCGGGCACGAGCGTGCGGGAGAAAGAGAACGAGAGAGACAGAAAAGCCGTAGTTGCGAGAGAGAAGCAGACGGCCGGCTTGCACCGGTAACTTCTCCCCCTCTCTTTCTCCTGCTCTCTTTCTTGCTCTTTCTCACTCCCCGTTCCTTTTCTTCGCTTTTCCGTGCACGGTGGATGCCGGTGGATGCCCGTACGCGAAGGGGTAATCAATAATGACTTAATGTCCTCCAATAACGGACACCATGGGTGGTTCCCGTGGCTCGCTCCCTCTGGGGGCCCTCCGAGAGATCACTCGAGACGCGGTTCTCTTGCCTCTTGCCTTTTTGCGCCCGGCGTTATTTGCCTGTCTCACTCTTCTTTTTTTTTCCTCCTCCACCTTAGCCTCCTCCTCCTCCTCCTCCTCCTCCTCCTCCTCCTCTTCCTCTTCCTCCTCTACGCTTCTTTCGCTTCTCCACCGCGGCTAATATACACCCACGTCTTCGTTGTTGATCGTTAAAGCCGGGCATACTTTCACATACGCGGGGGTCGCCCACCCTTCTCTCTCGCCCCCTCGCCCCTCACACCAAACCCCGCCGCCCTCTTCCTCTCTCGCGGGCCCGGGCTCTCGCGCTGCCCCACGAGACCGCCGGGCCATTAACCGGCCCGCGAGGTTTCCTCCGCTTGTAATCTACACGGTGGACAACGGAGATAAATTAAAATATGGCCTGGCCGCGAATGACGACGGCGCGACGGTGCGCGTCGCCTCGCTAATTTCGTTTTATTGGCCCGCGGGGATTTTTATCGGGATGGCCCTCTCTTTCTCTCTTTCTCTGGGATGGCCGTTTCTGGCCAGGCCGCTTTGTGAAACCGTCTTCGCAAGCGGGAATGATGAATTGGGATGCTAAGGGCTCGAGAATTTTGGGAAACCACTATCGAGAAGCTGCAAGCAAATAACGATGCGAAGGCTCGTGTAATTATCTTGAGAAGTAAAAATTTTAGTTTTCTTTTTTACTGCTCTCTTCTTTGTTTGGGCATTACGACATTAAATCATTCTCTGGCAGATATCTGCAAAACGTGTTTAGAGCTATTTTTAACGACATTTATATATAACCCTTTTAATCCACAGCAAACATAAATTAAGAGTTTTTCGCGTTTCTTTCTTTCTGTGATTGCGTCTCACATATGTTAGAATTAAAGGAATGTCGCTATGTTAGCAAACAGCAAACAGTTTTGCATAATAATATCCAGCACAAAGGATTAAGAAACCGTGCCTCTCGTAAACATTCTTATTACCATTATTGCGCCGAGGCATTCGTGTCGGCTTGCATTTTCCGACCGAATTTGCGTACCCAGCAGGATGTAAGGAAGGATTAAGCTGCACGTAAAGCGAGCACTAAATCCCGAATTTCGCTTTCTGGAAATAGCGCGAGGGAAATAAGGGAGTAGATTCGTGCTATAGAGTTAACAACGGCCCGCTGAAGGAGCAGTCACGAAATAGATGTCGGTATTTGAACTGAATTTACGCGATTCACTCTTAATGATCGTCTCGGGTAAATTAAGTTTTTGTTTCGAAGTAAACAGAGAGAGAAAGAGCGAGGGAGAGAGAAGTGCGTCATCTCCACAACAATCCGGTACAATTTCAGACACATTCGTAAACTTCTCATTGCATCGGCATCCATGTGGCATATATGTATTATATATAAAAGAAATGTTCACTACACAAGCCGTTAGAATAAGAGCTTACACTCGCGGCAAAAGTTAAAAGTTAAAGCCAAAGTTTGTTTCTGTAGCTATGTACGCGTGCCTGACGTTGTAACGCGAATGCTATAGAAACATATGAATAAAAGAAAGCATTTACCCTCTGCGAAAAACAAAATGCAGTCTTCTCCATTTGTTATTTCGTTTCCTGCGTGGTTCGAGTGTAATATTCATATTCCTATCTGTCTCACAATCTATACGTACTCCAAAGTTACAGAGCATATATTGTGCGCAAATATGTATATCACTTTTTCCTTCCTTTCTTTCCTCGACGACTTACTGGTAACTTAAGAGAATCGTTAAAGACACGTCGAAGCACGGGAAAACCGTGCGGAGAAAGACGAGATCAAAGTTGCGGAGGATGTGTCGCTGTCCTCTTTCATCGGTACAGATTAATCATCTTGCGGTGGTGTATAAATAATTAGCCGGATGGCGCAAGACCGTCGATAAATATTTATGGCTGGTCCTAGCCGCTTTGATATACGAGCGTAACAGCGATTATTACGTCACAGTCGACACTCGCGCCGAAATAATCGCGACTCCGCCCCGGCGATTTAGACGAGAAAATAATCCACCCGGCGGTTTATACTCTCTCTTTTTAGCGGCCGAGAGACGGCGACGAGCCCGAAGTGGCCCAATCAACGGACGGATCGATCGATCGATCGAACGATCGATCCTGCGCGTCCGTTATCATTCCGCCGTATTTTGTTTCCTCGCCGATCGGCTTTACCATATTTCCTCGCGACGACCTGAGATTTCGACGCAATTCCGCGGCGCTTTTCTCTCCGGCTGTTTCTTCGTTCCGCGAGACGTTTTATCATACTGTTTTTATACAGAGATAGGTCCGCCGCCGTTGCGGAGAAATGCACGAGAGATGTTGCTCGCGCGCGCTCTTGAAATATACGAAGATAGCGTGTAAAGTTATGATCGCGGAGGTGCGCGAGAGAAAAATGTGTCCCGCCTGCTAAACACAAATAACGCGAATCGAAATGTAATCTCTCAAAATAACGATCTTTCAAAGTGCTGAAGCTCGATTTCATTATGCAACGCGATATCCGGCGAAGCGTTATATTCAAGGATGTAGGAGCGTGTACATGGAAATAATCCATAAGTTCCTGTAAAATATTTTCCTACACCCCTGTGTCTCTGAAGATAAAATCTAAAAAGCATTTTCTAAAAACAGCTTTAGCACTTTGATAATCTACGTACTGATTTTATACTATGTGCAAAGGTCGTTAGGATAGTGTGATACATTTTTGTGATATCTTTTCTTTTTAGAAAAGGAAGGTACCTAAGAAAACTAGTCTGAGGTTCCTCGAGGAACCTAAGAAAATGTTTTAGAAGTCAAAAGTATCTCACTTACTTTAAAGTTTGGAGATTAAAAAGCTTAGAAATGGTTTATCTCCCCCTGACATAATATCAAAAAATATATTAGACTATCCTAACGACTTTAATATAAAACTGATACAGAGATTACCGAAATCAGCTAAGTAATATGAAAGTTATTTGTATCAAATGCTTTCTGGATCCTAATGTCTGAGGCGAATATCTTAGCAGGGATGCGTTGCAGAGAAAAGTTTTACATGAATTTGTGCAGTTATTTTAATCTAATCTATATACGTCTGTAGGAAATTGCCCACCTTTACTAAAACATTTTGTATATTTCGCCACTATATCTTTCTTTTACTTGCGTCGGCAAAAAATTCAATCGCATTTTTCAGTTATGAACATTTCTCCGTCTAGAAATTTCTCAAGATTTTTCCCGACGCTGCATAGATCTCAATAGGATGCCTTAAAATTGGTTCTCCCACCAGGAGATCCTGTTCTTGTCCCAAACATGAGTTCTCTGTCTAGAATCGAAACAAAAATGTACAGAAATGTACTCGCATTTTTTCTCAGTCGATATACTCTTACGATATCAAACAGGGAATCTTATTTTTACACTAACTACTGTATTCAGTAGAATAAAAGATAAGAAAGTGAAATATTTTAAAAATATTTTAAGCATTTTATTGAATAATGAAATTATTAGGAAAATCAATATGTTTTATTCAAAACTAACATAAAATGAAAATCAGAAAAGATATTGAGAAAATTTAGAGTTCTACTTAAAGTCGTATGTTTGAAACATTACACCGAGAAAAAAATAGTTAATCTAATTAAAATTACAGTTATTTTTAGCGCCAATTATATTTTTTGGTTGTCTAACACAAAAATGGCATGGAATAACATGCATATAAAGTATTTATAAGTTATTATCACTAACATTATAATAGAATTTAATAAAAAATAGTTTTCTTGACTATAATTTATAGTAATTTTAGTACTATTATATCTTTATGTGATTATAATTACAAATATCAAATATTTTTTCTCAGTATACATTTCTAACTAGAACTCATAATTATTTAGAGAAATAATAGGGGTTGGCCTGGATCTTAATTAGATCTTAATAAATTTTCTATGCGGGTTAGAATGTCATCAAAGTTGAATTTATTTCTGAAAAGTAACATTTTATTACTGCATAAATGATTATTTTGATTGTGCGAGATGTACTTGACTTGGATATTGTTCTATAAATTTACTTTTCAAAGCGAGGAGGTAACGTCGCGAGGTTGTAATCAATCGATCGTGGGGGAGAAAGATCAATGGGATATAGGTGATCATTTAGTCCCCCCGGCACATGGATCCTTTCGGCTTTGCGAAGTTCCGCCTGTGGTACGTCGTACGTTTCCCGCTTCCGACAATAGATTCAAGTGAGTATACATTCGGTGACACCGTGGGAGCCACCGGATGCTCGAAAAGTCGTGAGCACAACGGAAAGTTCTACGTACACGAGTGTTTCGTAATCGTGCGTGCATATTTTATTATTTTTCGCTGACGTCCCGCGCGTCGCTGCAAATTCGTAAGCGCGATTCGCGTGTCGCGCGGCGTGCGAACGAAAGTTCGTGAATGCGATTCACGCGATCGCTGCGCGGTATATACATACACAAACACAGACTTTTATATACATATACAAAGAGAGAGAGAGAGAGAGAGAGAGAGAGAGAGAGAGAGAGAGAGAGAAACGAACGGCTATTAGTGTATGTGCGCGCTATGTACACAGCGCGGCCTTTTCACAAAAGTGACGACAATGAAAAGTCAGCTACCGGTGGCGGCGACATCGCCAGCGACATTGTGTCCGACCGGTGTGCAAAAATCCGCGAAAAATTCACGAGCGTCGTATATATCGCGCGTAACGCACGAGTAAAAATTCGTGACCACGAATCGCAAATGCAGCGGCACACGGCCGCCGAGCTTTGCAATTCGCTCTGCTTTATTATTATTTCGTTACATCGATATGCGGGTGTGTGTGTGTGTGTGTGTGTGTGTGTGTGGGTGTGTGTGATCTCATAAGCATACACGCATCAGTCGCCAGCCGGAGTTTCGCTCTGCGGATGTTGACCCTTCGAAACGAATCGAACGCGCGTATGAGAAACCTGATCGAAGAGAAAGGAGTATTTTCGGCTAAATTTCCGGCGATACCGCGCGGCCACGTAAATCACATTCCTATCATCTTTAATTTCTCCGCTCCCCCATTCCCCCCTTCTCCTTGGGAGTGCATAAATGCGATTATTATAACGTCCGTGGGTACACGGACGCGCTTTTAGGAAGACGAAGTTCGCAGGCTGAAGTTTTCCAGCCATTGTGTTGTCCGTAACGCTCGTTTGTGCTAACAATAGACGGGAACATTAAACACATATTCAAACGATGGGATCTACCGGGTGTACGCGCAGGCCAATTCAGGAAAACGCGGCCTTCCGGATGATTTACGTGCGATAGATCTCTCTTTCTCTCTTCTTCTTCTTCTTCCCCTCCCTTCCTCCCTCTCTCTCTCTCTCTCTCTCTCTCTATCTCTCTCTCTCTCTCTCTCTCTCTCTCTCTCTCTCTTTCTTACTCCCTCGTTCCAGGATGTTGGTTGTGCCCGCGGATCATGTAGTATTGTTCCCCGACCCTAAAGTTATACTTTAAGGACTGCGAGCAGCGTCTAAAGTACGCGCAATTCTCACAGTGTCTTCGATCGATTTCACCACGACTCCCGACATTAAATGGATATAAACGAGACTAGTGTACATATTGTTGCAGATATTGTTCCGTTCAACGTTCACTCTATTCGATTTTTATTTTACCAGAATGTCTCAGACATTTTTCCCGTACAAAATATGGAATAAGTGACTACTTTGGGACGCACCCCACGAGTGTTATCACGCTTTCTCTTTTAGATAGCTGTTCTTTCATCGCTATATGGCTTTTCAAGTCAACTTCCTTGTTCTCAACGAGTCCATCGTTGATTCGCAACGTTAAGGGAGTTGGCGGGGGTGGTGTGGTAGTCGCACACACGTTCTGTGCGCGCCGGGATCATGCAAATATTTTATTAAGTTTGCAATAGAGAGCTGTTTTACACTGATCGTCGTACGCGCGTTGCGCGCTCGCACGCACTATTCACCGCGGAACTTAAATGGATATCCATAAAAGCGCGTACGCCTACGCGGAAGTAAGTCGGATAAGTTCGTAGAAAGGGTGGGAAAAAGCGGTCGGTGTTATAGTCGCGGTATAAAAATAGAAAGGAAGGCGACATAAAGCGCGGGTACCCGACCGTCGCCTCCCTTACGCAGCGAGGAATAATATCGGCCGGAGGAACGGATTTTTGTTTGAGGCAACTCTCTTTCTTTCTCTCTCTCTCTCACTCTCTCTCTCTCTCTCTCTCTCTCTCTCTCTCTCTCTCTCTCTCTCTCTCTCTC
>NW_022639493.1:2068058-2073382 GCF_010583005.1 Odontomachus brunneus | reverse complement strand
TCTCTCTCTCTCTCTCTCTCTCTCTCTCTCTCTCTCTCTCTCTCTCTCTCTCTCTCTTTTTCTCTTTCTCTCGTACCGGCGAAGGAAACGTATTCCGTATCACACAGGTAAGCGCAATAAGCTTTCTTCCGCCAAAAGGAGAAAAAGAAGAGAGAGGAAGGGAGAAAAAAAGAAGAGGGGAACAAAATCGACTCAATATCCGTCTTGTAGACGGAAGCAATATATGTGCTATTGTTTGCTGGCAACGCGGTACAGTCGTTCCGATGCATCCGAGTCTCTCGATTGATACGTCTCTCGCGTGTAAAATTTCACCGTTATAGATTACCATTGCTATAAAATACACGCTAAAATACGCTATTTTGAGAATTAATTAAATTACTCTTGTCTGAACTTGTCTAATTGTGGACATAATAATAAACATTGTAATTATATAATATATAATAATTATATAACATCATTATTAATATTAGCAATTATCAACATTAACAATTACAACAAAATAAATATTACCATGATAATGTCAATTATTATTGTTATTATTAATAGTCACAATGTTATATAGTGTTATTAATAATAATTTTTATTTTACTGGTGACCACATTAATATCAGTAAATAGATGTTTGGTAAATCTCGATATTGCGATTATATATGAGTGATTAAATTCACAATAGAGAGATGATCACAAAAGGCAAGGCAACAGCTTTGCAGTTGTTATTATCTCGTCTGATTATCTTAAATAATATTTTAGAGGACTAAAAACTAAAATAAAAACTTTAAAAATAAAATATAAAAATTATGATATATCTATATGCATGCATGCCAATTGAAAATTATTTCTACAAAATTTTTTGTGTACAGAATTACTTGATAATATATTATATTATTAATGTAATTATATATATATATATATATATATATATATATATATAAATAATTAAGAAAAACCCGCCAATAGAAAATATTCGGCGAATGTTCGTATTTTGGCAACATGATATTTTCTATCTTGAACTTCTTGGTTTTAAATAATTTAATACTCTCTTCCTGCTCCAATATTTCGCGCACCATCGCGCTGTATTCGATCTCATATCGCCGCGCCTCTTATCCGATGGTATTTGCTTTCCATCATTACATTTTCCCAGCTGGGAGTTATTTCTATTTCAAGAAGAAGCTCCTACCTATGAAGGGTTAAATAATCGAAAGCAGGTCGCTCTCCCTTTGATTATGCCCAGCGCCGCTCGCTTATCGTGGAATTCAGACATGCACGCCGAATCATACCTCTTCCTGAAACACGTGCGAGCTCTCGCGCGCATCCGGTCGGATCCCACGTACCGCCTCTACACGTACACGTGCACGTACACTTAGCCTCTGGAGGAACTGACCGTCACGCTATTTCCTCGACTGAGCGCGCGCGCCCGCCGATGCACTCACTTTATAGCCGCGCATCGATATTTCATCGGTGTGCATTAGCACCCCGTTTTCCACCCGCGCCACGGCGAAGGATATCCGCGTTCGGCGCATCCTTCGACTCGCCGACGACGTGGAATTCCGCCGTCTTCTCCTGGATCAGGCTTAACGCGTAATATACGACTTATATAGCCGACGCGTGGATGCCATGAAAATGGTCACACTCCTCGGGGCCGCGGTCTTCATTGTCGATTTTATTACCAACTTCTTTTCCTCTCACCACCCTTTTCATTGATATGAATTCCTCCGTGCGGCTAAACGCGGCGAAATGTCATCTGGGGGGTGAAGGAACACTCGAGATATCCTTCTTGGCTTTGGATTAAATCTTCATATTTCCAACATTAACATTCTCAGGTGTTAACGCTAATTACGATGCTCACGGTTAGTTTATTGAATAATCCGCTTTCCACAACAATCCTACTATTTCATCGGAGATACGTTAAACGTTGCCAGCGCTCGGGGGGAGAACGAGGTCATTGATGCGCGACGATCTCGATCGTCTTGACGACGATAATTATCTCGGCTCGGTTGACAGGGTTGTATCGCGCTCATCCCGGGCATCCTCGGGCCGGAACCAGATACGATTATACATTTTCATCGATGCGTTACTCAGGAAGGGCAGATTACCGTAATGAGCTCTAGCGGCGCCCCCAGCCACGGTCCGATGAGTCGAAATACGGATAACCGACTCTCTCGCCTACATGATTCGCCCTCCTCCACGCGTTCCTTTGTATCTGTCCCTCTCTCTCTCTCTCTCTCTCTCTCTCTCTCTCTCTCTCTCTGATTTTTAGCTCCTCTCCCATCTATGCTCGTCCATCTATCGAACGCATCCTGTTATCGGCGGATTGATCCCTGCGTGTCTCGAATGGAGTTATCTCGTCCGGTAAAAGTTCCGGTATTTCGACACCCGTCGCCAGACAATCGATGACGCGATGCAGGATGACACGTTTGCGCCCAATGGATTCGCTTCCAGACCGTCTCGATGAGTAGATCGTGAAATATTGTAGGATCATTGGAGAATGCAATTGAAATTGGCGTGAAACATTGCGGCCGCGCTACTCATCGAACGAGAGTACTCGCTTGTGATAGCGAGTAAAAGACTAATATGTTAACAGTACAGATTTTCATGGCAACGAGAACATATCAGACTGATGATAATGATATTAATGACAGTCATGATAGTTCAGACTCAAAACCTGATGAAATGCAGAACCACCTGCAAGAGTGAATAAGAGGACATATATTTAATAATTGTGAAAAATGTCACATAAAAGACGAAAAACACAAAAATATTTATATTATGCACCAAAGATTTGACTCTCGTTAACGTTAAAAATTTTCAATTAGAAAGCATATGAGATGAGAAAAGGTATGAGATATTAGGGCAAACCTGCCTATTTCATGAATAGCAGACTTAATTAGGCGGATTTGCATGGCTTTGATGTCTGAGATTTGATAGTGGTTTCCTACGTAATTTTGTGCGCTGAATTCGAATCTGGCCTCAGACGCCCATCACGTCAGGTTTCAGAGATAAATGAGGTTAAATATATAAAAAAGACGATTTGGACTAACTTTATGCATTTATTTTAGAGACACTAAATTTTTTCTGTTAATCACATTTTTAACCTCATTTGTCCAAGAAACCTGACGTGATGATCAAATTCTGAGGTCAGATTTGGATTCAGCGCAACAGAATTATTTAAAAAACTATTTTGTGCTCAAACATTTCTTAAGATTCTCTATTATGCAGACCTGTGTTATTAATCAATCAAATAGTCATTTGTTCACTTTCTCTTCTGTTTTCATTCAATAAATAGGTTTAGATTTGCGCATCTTTCGTGCACAGTAACTGCAGGAAAAACATTACATCTCGATTGGGGTTCTCAAGTGTAGTTTGACTCTACAGTTATTAGACAAAAGTTAGCAGAACTGCTCGCAACAACTGCATAAAATTTCTAGCAGGACATCTTATCGAAGCATTTCCAAAAAACGGTGAATTAGTGGAGCGCGGGTCACTTCTTAATTTCACGTCGATGCGGTACGTGTTATGGTTACGATCGCGCCCTTTCAAACGTGTATCCCATCGCATTTCGAGTGCACTAACGCATTGGCACGACTGCGCATTAATAGGACTATCAGCGGGACCAGGTGGACCGCCGCACCGACACGACACTGACGCCTCACTGACGTGCGAGCTAGGCGGGGGCCTTTAATCAACTGTCATTCAAATTCCACGCGGCGCCCAACAGTCTCCATCAATATCCCCGCGCTTTCCACGCGTCTCGTCCAACTTGGCGCGGTCCGGATATACCGCAGGCACCTACTCCATTTCCGCGGAGACTCCCCTACCTCTCGTCACCATATCCCCTCAACAGCTTCCACTCTCCTTAGTCTCTCTCCCTCTTTCTCCCTGTCTCTTTCTGTCTACCTGCCTGTCTCTGTTTACGCGCCGACATCGTGCCCATTAATAAATCTCGAGACGGATGGTAACTCCGCGAGCTTTTAATTCCGTGGCAAACGTATATGTCAGGAGAGGAGTCGTAGCGGAACCACAGGGAAGCGATTCTCCTGCCTTCCCCTTTACCGCCACTGCCACCTCGGGAACCTTCTTTCTCGCTCCCCTATCCGACCGACCGACCTCCGGCTCCTCGAGTAGTCGTGGGAGTCTTTAATAAAGTGAACTTTAAGACTCCCGCTCGTACGGAGATAAAGTTTAACGCGCGAGCCACCGTTCGCTCGTGCCGCCTCCGGTGTAAGGGGGTTAGACGGAGTCCACAGGGTAGCGGAGGAGCGACGGGGATCCAAGGGGGGTTGAAGAACGCGGTGGCAAGTTCTCAACTAAGTTCGGTGGGCTTCCTGCGGACCTCGGGCGCGAAAGAGAGGAAGGAGACAGCGAGATAGTTTTCTGTTAGTTACCGCGGCTGACCTCGACGGGCGTTCGTTATGTGGAGCGGAACGACTTCCGAAAAGTAACTTCCGGAGTTTACGCGCGCCGCGCCGTGGCCCAACGCGCACCAAAATTGTCTCCGCTAGCGCCGAAACGCCGCGGCGAACATTCCGCATTGCGTGCACCGACCTCGACTGACCGAGTCGCTGAAAAGTAGAGCTGGTTTCACAATGGACACAGCTGACGGGATATCAGAGGTTTATAGCTGATAAAATCACGAGGTGCCTCAAGAATTAATCGCATTTTGCTCACGTTGAGGTCTATTCAGTCAGTTTGCCACGAACCAATGTGTTTTAATTATAATTTTCATGGCGGAATATATTAAAAAATTACTCATTTATCAAAATTTGTTTAAATATCCATATCCAATTATCTTATATATACAGGGTGTCCGGTAACTGATCGAGCAACTGCCGTATACGGATAGAACGGGTCAAAATAATCATAAGTTATATACCATTTTGAAATTTTCTCAATATTTATTCCGTAATTAATGAAAATGTATAAACGAATAAGCGCACGAAAAGCGATAGGACAGACTGTGTGTAAAAGAAATTGCTTATTTCTTAGCAACAATGAGTAAACAGCTGATTTCGAGGCGGAGTAACATATACGTGTCGCTTGTTATTCCGCCTCGAACTCAGCTGTTTACTCATCGTTGCTAAGAGGTAAGCCATTTCTTTTATTAATACACACAAAGCCTGTCTTACTGCTTCTTGTGCGCTCATTCGTTCATACATTTTAATTAATTACGAAATAAATATTGAGAAAATTTCAAAATGATATATAACTTTTATGATTATTTTGACCCGTTCTATCCGTACACGGCGGTTACTCGATCAGTTACCGGACACCCTATATATATATATATATATATATATATATATATATATATATATATATATATATATA
>NW_022639493.1:2067368-2068004 GCF_010583005.1 Odontomachus brunneus | reverse complement strand
TATATATATATATATATATATATATATATATATATATATATATATATATATATAGCATAAGGTTATATTCGCAATATTATATAAAATATAAATTTGTTGATTATACAATCACCGAATATCTAAAAAGAACAGTTAAACTTTCATAAATTATTAGCCCCATTTTGTGGTATTCTTAAGGTATTTTATATTTTGTATAAGATCTCTAAAGATACCATTTGTGTTTCGACAAAATCATATCTCTTTGGGCCATTTCCTGCCAAATGGTGAGACGTGTAATACTTTGATACTTGTATACCTACAATGTATTAGGACCTTAACTTAGTTTCCGCCCAAAAAATACTGAGAAAAAGCATTTATTGTAAAAAATTTATTTAAATTATTTCAATGAAAGTATTTTCCATCACTTTCTACAACTTTTTGCCATCTTTCTGGCAACTGGGCGATACCATCTCGATAAAACGATGTTTGTTTCGAAGCAATCCATTCGTCCACCCATTCTCGCACTTCTTCAACATTTCGGAAGCGTGTACCACTCAAGCCGTGCTGCATCGATCTGAACAAGTGGTAATCAGAAGGCGCTATGTCTGGTGAGTACGCTGGGTGAGGAAGAGTTTCCCATTCGAGCTGCGTCAGTGT
>NW_022639493.1:2057634-2061095 GCF_010583005.1 Odontomachus brunneus | reverse complement strand
AGTGCAAAAGCACATGTCGAAAAAACACTTTATCGCGTTCCATTTTTCACAAAGCAAAAGAAATTGTTGTTTAGGAAAATAATTGTGTATGCTGACTGAATGTTATCGAGAAATGTCGAAATTAATCACAAACTACCTGTTTCGTTAGTAATGACTACTAGAACTGTTTGCATTGCCATCTAACATTTGCGGGCGGAAACTAAGTTAAGGTCCTAATACTTATCAGCTACTCATAGTTAAAATTTTATTCAAAAATAATTCAGGATTTCGAATACCACGGGGTAGGACTGAAAGCTTGACCGTTTTCTTTAGACGCAAGATACGCAGCGTCAAAAATCGCAAAAGCGTCCCTCTTCTCGCTGATACTAAACACATAACCATTCTTATCACGTAAACGGCACCCCAACGATTCGTGCCTTACTTTCTCCTGAATATATAATGCCGAATGAGAGTAGAATTATGCCATTATGAAGATTGAGCGCGTCTCCGCCTACATTACGCAGAAAAAAAAAGAAAAAATCGGGGGCGAATACAGACCGACGAAATGCTCTCCGCAAATACGCGGACGCCGACGCAGCCGCGTTTCCATCTCCCGCTCGGACGTAATCGGGACCCGGACGCTGCGAGAGTCCGGGGGAGCGGTTTAATATTAAAACCCTTCGAGCGGAAGCATCCCGAGGCGAAACGGCCGACCGGAGTCACTTCGATCCGGCTTACGCATCGAGTCGAGTCGATGCGTTTCCAGCACGCCGCGCCGGGGCCTATTACCATACAGGGGCCAGTTCAAACAGACGTAGACTGATGTATGCGCGGTTCGTCAGCGTATTCGAATTTCGTATTCAAATGGCGCGTCTCCCGGAGCCCGGACTGTGGTCGTCGACGGAAGACAAAGATGAGGGAGGCGAGAGTGGGCGCCGCTGTTGAGCCGAGGTATCGATACCTGTGTCAGTGAACATTTAAATCGTAACGCTTCACATTGCTCGAAGAATAGGACCTTTCAGTTCCTGTTAATCCTAATCCGGCATATTGAGGTCATTGTCGACTTTCCATTTTGAACCACCCGTAAATTAGTGGAATAAGCATACCGCAAAAAGTCCTTACTTTTGGTTCACGCCCTAAAAAAAGTTACAGCTGATGGAAGTATGAGGTTCAAACACTATCAAGCCATTTTGACTGTCTGTCGACTAACAAAAAGTCAAAGTTGCTACGTTTTTAACCCCAATATACCAGCTTAACGCGTGCTAAACTGTAAAACAAACTAAACTGTAAAACAAATACGATCATTAAATTTCGGTTTTGTATTTTAAATATGGTATTAAATTAATATCGTAAAAACTTGTAACTTTTCCTGATTTTAATTCCCTCTAGATTGAAGAAATAACATATTTTCGTATATCTAAAAAATTATTGAGAAATTTGAATATATAATATTTTTTCTTAAAAGAGTTCAAGTATTTTGACAAGAAAATCCTAGTGTTGATTTCTTAAATTTATTTTTAGAAAAATTACAAATTTTTATGTAAACTGATATTTTTTTCTTCGTGTTTCTTTTTATATTTGAAATAAAATAAAATACTTAAATAAATATTGGCAATAATTTCTGTTCATAAATTTATTCTACAAAACTTGAAATTATATTTATTATACATCTTAAAGATTTTACTTAGCATTTTTACAAAATGTTACTGAACAAGGGTGAAAATGACTCCATTGTGCTAGAAATATACATGTCATGGGAGGGTTAGTTAAACATATAGTTAACATTATCCTTATTATCTTTAATGATAAAAAGAGACATCAATCCTGCACTTAGTGCTCGGTCGCTGCAAATCACAAAATTATTTTCCACGCTAATCTCCCGAATCTCATAACAACAGAAGGTCCCCCTCCTAGCTTTGGCGAAGGTGCATTAAAATGAAATAGTTGCGTCTGGTCTTGTCGTACGCAGACCCGGGATTCGAGAGATGGCTTGTTAGGATCGTCGCAGAGGAGGGTGCAACGATTGCACGTTGCACTTATGCATGTTAGCATTTCGGCAGCCAGTGTTAACGGCGTGATGCGTAAATGCAAACATAAACTGTAAAAGAGAGAGGGATGGACGGAGCAAGCGGGTGGCTAACAGCGGTGTTGCTTGTCTCTTCAACTCGGTCTCTGCAACCCCTGTTTTCCGACACCCTCGGAATATTCATCGATTCGCGGTGCAGAGGTGGCGCGTTTCGTGTGCGTTTCGAGCGCAAATGCATGCTGCTGACTGCGGAGAATTCATTCTCATTCCACATCCCTCCCCCTCTCTTGGGATTCTTGAGAAAACGCTTCACATCCACAGTGTATGAAATTCGCGATATCTTGACGTTCGTTAATGACGCGTGGATATATCTTCCCGGCGACAATTCTTTCCGTGCTGTGACTCGCGCGGAGAATTTAGTTCTTAGTGCAAACATGTTAGGCCGCGTTGCACGTGGATATCAATTCCGTGAGGGAGTTTGCGGTATCCAAATTTGAACTCGCCGAAATTACAGGCGGCTTCTGCGTTTAATTACTCCGCGCGGGAGCAACGATGCGCAGTGGGGAAATCTCGTCGAAGCCCGTCCCGTAGATTTCGCTCACGATGCCAAAGCTCCTCTCTACAAAGCCGGCAAATGTATTCGAATTGTAAGGACCTAGTCCTTACACGAGGACGCGCACGTCCTCGTGCTTGTATTTGTATGCAAGCCTCACGCCACCGGACGAGGGCTCGATCTATCGCGTGAGAGAGCCCGTTCGAGCAAAAAGCCAAGTCGAATGTGAAATTTCGGGGGTGACTCTCCTCCCTCTCTCTCTCCCTCTCTCTCTCTCTCTCTCTCTCTCTCTCTCTCTCTCTTTCTCTCTCTTTCTCTCTCTTTCTCTCTCCCTCTCTCTCTCGCTCTTTTTCTCTTCGCCCGTGGAAGACGAGGGTAGGATTTAGCGATCGAGCGCGCTGGGGTCGGGTCGCGCACGCTTGATCCTGATGGCGAAGGGAGGAGGAGAGCCCGGACGGGAAAAAGGATGTCGCGGTAGCGGAGAGTGGTTCGAGGGTACAGAAAATGAGAGAGAGGTGACGCGGCGAACGCGCGGGGCAAACTTTAAATGACTTTCACTGTTTTCAAAAGTTGAGCTACCAAAGGGACTCTCTGGGGCGCCGCGTCTGCTCCCTCCTCGGCTACCCGGCCTCCCTGCTACCCTTCTGCCGTCACGCCGCCGTTTCCACCCTTCGAATCACCTTCGACACCTTCCACCAAGCTCCGATGTGCTGTTTACAAACCTTGCCAGACTCGTAATGGAACTTCTTTCTCGAGTTATTTCTCGGCCGGAGTACGGCTAGTGTTACCATAGCCGTAGCGCCGGCTCGAACGACGGCATTTTATGCGGCCGCGACGAGTCTTTATGAATTTCAGAGCGCGATTACGCCTCAGCGTTTCCCAACAGAAAGAGAGAGAGAGAGA
>NW_022639493.1:2032070-2054683 GCF_010583005.1 Odontomachus brunneus | reverse complement strand
GAGAGAGAGAGAGAGAGAGAGAGAGAGAGAGAGAGAGAGAGGCAACGCTGCGAGTTGGAGGCAGCGGCTCCGCCGCGGCACGAATCGCTTAAGTCTTTGAAGTTAGCGGGCAGAATAATGATCGTAATTTGATAATTACGAAGGTGACATCGCGAGAATATTGTAGCTCTCGTTTCCGAGTCAAAATTTTGGCTCTGTATTAATTATCAGGTGAATATTTCAATGAGTGATTAAGTAACCTTACCATGAAAATAAACTAATCAATAATGTACGTGTTAAACTAAGTACATGAAATTGATTGTCGGAAAGCTTGAATATTTGGAATTATATTATTATATTTGGAATATTTCAATTGTACTATATATTTTTAATTTAAAAAAAGTTTACTTAGGATTTTGCCAAAAATAGTAAAATATACTATTTAGTGACATGACAGATTAGTTTTGCCCTAATTTGTGGTATAAAGTAAATGTCCTAATTAGTAACCAAGTAACCTCATCGTGGAGAAATTAAAAAATACATAAATTTATTAATAAAAAATAATAAATAGACATTATTGGAATATCACAAATTAGTACAGAATCATAAAAGTGTTACTAACTTACCACTAACTTAAATATGGCAATTTATAAACTAATGACTCATATTTTTAATCAATTCTGAAGCGGCTAGTTATAATATTAATACTATTTCCTAACTCTATAATAAACAAGATTTATAAGTTATGTATTTTTTATACAAGTAAGAAAGTTTATACCATTTTATGTCATATTTATTCAGGTTGTTATTAATGGAGAAATGTATTGATTAATTACGAAAATTACATATTTTGTTACTTTTCCTGCTTATAAAATATTCATTAACCCACTGTCGAGTTTAACATATCTTTGATGTTCTAAACATTTAAAGTTAAAGAACAACTGCACGGATCTAACAAATAGACATATGATATTAAATGTGGCGGTAAATTTCTTAAATAGTCACGCTTATAGAATTGTGATATTTCGGCGTTTACTATGATTTTTAATTTTATTCAAAAGTTGTTATAATTAATAACACATAAATTTTAGAGTAAGAATTTATTTTTAGGATATATATGGACTGATATTAACTGATTTAGTAAGAAAAATGAATACAACTGTCACTAATTAGAACACGGTCACTAATTGAGACATTCACCCTGTGTTATTATGCAAATTAACAAATGTTGAATTATATGAGAAAAATTAATATTATTTCTCCGGAATTGTGTTCGATTCGCGTAAACCACATTTAGGTACATTTTGCATCATCTTGTGCAAATTTAACAGAAGACACGAGTTAAAGTTGCAGGTGATGGACACTCGAATAGTTCACAGGATTTTGATGAAAAATAACTTTTTTTATACTTTATTATATGCGCAATGTGTACAGTTCCCGATCAATAGATGCGTCAGTCGAATTTCATTTTCATTTTATAACGCCTGGCACACACAGTATCGAGCTGTCGTGATAAAATATGCATCGCACTTCCGTCATGACACTTCCGTTCGTATAAAATAAATCACGAGTGCCGAAGTATGTTTAACGAACAATGCGCTTCAACATCGCGTTGCTCATTTTCGCGATGAAATATCGTCAAAAGGTGGAGCGAAATTCAAAATTTTCCGTGCTTGAACACACGCGAAAGCTGTCATCGACACGCCGAAATTTACATTTTCGTTGCGGCAATATTTTTAATTGTTCCAAGCAGACCAGAGTAAAAGAGAAAGAGAGAAAGAGAGAGAGAGAGAAGGGAGAAAGAGCAGACAGTGAGAGAAAAATGCAACGCTTCTACCGCACATTCTATTGCTGATAGAAACTGCCTGTGACATCCGAGGAATTTTGTGTGTTTCAACAAACGCGCGTTAATTAATAACTTACTGAAAATATTCGTTTAAACATAGCTGTGATACCACGTCGAATTAGCAACAGACATCCGTTTTGAACGGGCGAATGCCTGCAATGAAAAAAAAAACAGTTGGATCGACAAAATCGGCAGTTACCCTTCAAAGAAATATCGTATCTATCGAACAAATTACGCATCAGTAACAATAAGTTGCATTGATATAGTTACCGATCAAATCGCGACTATTCAATAAATAAGCATATACAGAGTATCCCAGATCACCTCAGATCATCTTCACAATCTCTCGTGAGGACGTAGAGCGGATTGAGGTGAACACAAAAGTCCCATACTGTTTCGCGATATTTGCAATAATAGTCGAGATATTAATTAAAGAAAATTGGTGAATGATCACGCGCAATATGGTAGATGAGCTGCAGTAACGCCACCTGCCGTTGTATACTTATACATTAAGTCAAACTGAACAAAAAGGTCCTCTACTATTTTGTAAATGACCACATAGATTTTTAGATATTAATTAAATTGCTACATGATTGTGTATCATAATGTACAAATTTTCTTTAATTAATATCTAAAAATCTATGTGGTCATTTGCAAAATGGTAGAGGACTTTTTTGTTCAGTTTGATTTAATGTATAAGTATGCAACGGCAGACGGCGCCACTGCAGCTCATCTATTATATCGCGCGTGATAATTCACCAATTTTCTTTAATTAATATTTCGACTATTATTGCGAATATTGCAAAACGGTATGGGACTTTTGTGTTCATCTCAATCCGCTCTACGTCATCACGAGAGACTGTGAAGATGATCTGGGACACACTGTATATATAATTTCCATCACAGCAACTTTACAATTCATTCATTCGACTAAACGTTCTCCTGAAAGAATTTTGTTTGATCAAGCAAAGTCTCATTAAATCGACCACTTCCTTTCTCTCAATGACCCGCGATAATTGCTCGCGATCACGCGACGTGCCATCTGCATTCCTTTACATCTGTTTACATCTGAAAGCGCCCACGACGACACTCTGGCGTAGAATCCGCCGTCATCACCGCTACCGCCGTACCTTTTTATTTGCACGACGCTTCTCGTCGTATTTCTTTCGCCTGATATTATCCCGGTGGCTTGGTGGATCGCGAAAATCCGACTCCTCGGAAGGGCGCCGCTTTGTGGAACGGAATGCGCGTGGGCTCTTAATGAGAATCGAGGGAAAGTTTCCCTCGGAGCTTTCCGGCTCTATGTCGCACGCGCGTATTATCCTTGGGGACACGTGAGGCGACGTGTCGCGGCGGCATCTAACTCCGGCTCCATAAGCCGACTCTCTCTCTCACTCTCTCTTTCTCGACTCCTCGGCCGTCTCGTTTCCTCCCTTGCCTCGCTGGCAGTGCCATTTTCATTTACGAGGACCTCTCGGACGACGTTAAGTTATTAGCCGTGCGGAGTGCCGACATTAACCGGACGTGGAGGGCCCTCCGCGCGCGAGCCGGTATGCCGCCTCGCCGATCAAGATTACTCGCTATGCTAATTATAAGGAATTGCGGGACGGCGGAATAAAGGCTTGACGGGATTAGCGGCCGTTCGGTAAATAATTGGCCCTCTCGTGCGTTTCGCCGGCCTCGTACGCAAGAGAGCGAACGCGCCGCTATTTACTGTAGCGGCGATTAAAAATAACGCGCGCGCGCGCGCGCGGCTTTCTCGACGTGGAATACTCCGGCGTGCTCTTTTCCCCTAAGAATTCTACGAACTCTCCGCAAATAACGAGATCTGCAGCAAAACTTTTGCTTAATATTCCACTGTAAAAATCTAAACTACTTTATGTCTTACTTCACGCACTAAAAAAAGTACTTGAACATTTATTTACGCGAAACAAAAGTTTACTTCACAGAAACTAACTTTATATTCCACAAATAAATTTTCTAATATATTTTTCTCATATATCTTTCTTATTCAGAAATACTAGAAATTTTAGGAATGAATTCCATAAACAAGAAAAAAATGAAAAGAAAATGCATGTAGCAAGTAAACCGTCATTGTTTTCCGCGAATTCATAGCATAAAAGAAACCTACGCTGTCTAGTACAACGGATATATGTGTTCAGAAATACCTGGATTATAAGTTTTAATCGAAAAATTAAGATTTTAATCTCTCTATTTCTCTTTCCCTCTTTCTTTCTCCCTCTCTCTCTCTCTCTCTCTCTCTCTCTCTCACTCTCTCTCTCTCTCTCTCTCTCTCTCTCTCTCTCTCCTTCTATCTCTCTCTTTCTCAACGATAAAAACACAGATATCATATTTTACCTCAAACTAACAAGATACATTTACAATGATTACTAATATAATAAATCTTCAGTTCAATTGTTTATTCATAATTATTTATTCATTCATTTAATTATTTATTCATTTATTTATTCATTCATTTATTTATTCATAATTTACGACAAATGTTCAACTGTAGTGCCTTTTCAAAGATCCAGGACGAATGGTTTTGCAGGCACCTACACGATGCGTTGATGAAGCTTTTCATTTGCATTTTCAGTTACATAAGCTAGTGCTTTTAACTGTCTCCACAGATAAAAATCTGATGGATATAGGTCAGGCGAACGTGCAAACTATGGGAGTGGTCCTTCCCTACCTATTCATTTGTCAGGTATCAGTGAGTGTATCTTGAACAGTGTGGTTAAAATGTTGTGAAGCCCCATCATGCATAAACCACATGGTTACTCTTATTGCCAGAGGCACATTGTTCCAAACGTTGAATGTAATCTTTCGATTATAACTCACAAACCACAGGCATTTTCAGACATACATGTATATCACACTTTTTTCTTGTTTAGGCTCCGAAAATCGAAATATTTCTAAATTATTCTGTATAGTTAACAAATATATTTGGTTGAGTGTTTTAGTGCAATATTTAATAATTAGTAATTAGAGTGTCAAGTATACGGTAATATAGTTATCAGTGAATTTATAATAATATAGTTATCAGTGAATTTATAATAATTACAAAATAATTAGTAAAACAAGTTTTTAAAACACCTATGGAACAATTATATTTATCATATTTGCAACGCATTCTCATTGTATATTTTCAGTAAACATCACATTTGTCATGTTTCTTATTTATATTTCTTTATATATATTCATATTACTTGAACAATACAACTTGTATGCCGCGTGTGCTCTCGTATTCTCGGAAATTATAACGCGGAAATTTTCTCGCAATAATTCGCCCCACGCAAATAAATCACGGCGCGAGCGCACTGCAATCATGCATGACGAGAGTGCATTTTAATGCATTTATGATGCATTTGTTAGCTGGAGATCTCTTCTGCTCGGCGATTTGCCATGTCTCGAAGGGGATATGCGAAATGTACTTTTTCGCTTCTCTACCTCCACTTCCTCCGCCTCGTCCTGCACGGTTTTTCTCCACGAGAAAGGGGGCGGAGATCGAGCGCGAGCAACGACGACGAGGAGGGTGGTAGATAGGCGCGCTCGCGCGCGGCCGTTGCCGTAAATTTTTGTTATTCATGGAATAGCGATTGCTTCCGTCGCTACAACGAGCACCGACAACCGACGACTAGCGAAGAATACGCTAATTTTACGAGCACCCTCGTCGCTCCAGTTCCTGCGTTTCCTTCCTTCGCCTATTTTCCTCCCCTTCGAATGGAATCGTCCTTTTTTAACAGCATCAACATTACCTCCGCTTCGGCGAGCGTTTGATAACGCGAATTAAACTTGTATTTGCCATGTATCTCGAAAAAAGAACAAAAAAGAAACGAAGCAAATCTCGAAGATTCTTGATATGTTTTGTTTTTATTTAATGCCCTTCGTTATTTGGTAATTTATATTAAATTCTTCTCTCGTCTCATAGTTGTTACTCCGTGACAAATTTAATATTTTTACCATTTATTTTTTTAATATTAATGTATATTATTTTTTATTATTATTTAATATTACTTTTTTTTTTAGTTGAACCAATGAATTGAGATTTTGCAAATAAGATAATTTGGTGAGAATTACTAAATCATTTTTATTATTACCGAAAAATTTTATCTTTTAATTATCTATTCATTATTATTTATTTTTTGTCATTTACATTTCATAGTATAATTATAATCAATTTTCAAGACAACCCTTTTTTAATACTTGTATCAATTTTAATCTTAAAGAACAATACTGTAAAAGATAACTCGACTTCATACAATTCTTTTACGGGCAAATTTTGACCTTTTTACAGCATTGTTTCTTTATACTGTATTTATATATGTCGAGACACATGGAAAGGATCAAATTATTTTAAAATGCAAATAAACGACCTTTCCTCTTCTCTCTCTCTCCTTTTGTCTCCCCTTTCCCGTACTTTTCCCCTTTCTTCTCGCTCGATCGAAAATTTCGACAAGGGCGCATCGTCCATCCGGTAAATCCCCGCTCATCCAATCGTTACCCGATTCCATTAAGCCGGCGTTTAGCTCGAGACACGATCGGGGACGGCAGAAAGGCGCCGCTCACCTCCGCCATCCTCCGGCGGCGAGGCGCCGAGAGAGAGGACTTCTTAATCCCTCCTAAATAAGTACGCGCAAGGTGCCGGACGTTTGTCACGCGACGCCCGGACGAGTTAGACGGCAAGCGGGAGAAAGGCCCGTCCTGGGGGCCCTCGAGGGTTGTGCAGAGGGCACGATTGGATTAAAACAGATCGCATCGATCTCTCGAAGCGCGCGGGGGTGGACGACTCGGAAGTGCAAGAGAGACGACGAGAAAGAGGGATCCTCTCACCGTCTTACTTTTACTCACTCATTTTCTCCTCCCCTCTCCCCCTCCCCCCTCTCTCTCTCTTCTCTCGCATACGTCTCCTCTCGTCGAGTGTTCTATTAATTCCGCCTGTTCGTTAGTAATGGAAATTATTCTAGCTTGGTGCGCCGGCGCGCAAACACCTCTCGGCGCGCTTTATCGCCACTTTAATCAGCGAGTACTTTAATTAATTGTCCGTTACATAATTCATAGCGGCGCGTCGCTCTACACGTCGCAGTAGCGCGAGCGACCGCGAGCGATTCATAGAGCAGCGCCGGATTGGCCCCGCGGGGGAGCCCCGCGCGCTTTAATGGCGACGGTATAACGGACGAGGTGTATACGCAAATAAGAAGAGCGACTGATCGGGAAAACAGACGCGGAACAAGACGCGGAGAAGACACTTGATACGCACGGTAACCCCCCCACCCTCCCCCTCACCGCTTGCTCCCGTTGCCCTGCCTGTTGTCGATACTATAATTAATTTCATGGACCTCAACCCCTTTTCCCATCCTCCGTCCGGTAAATAAATCATTTTATTATCGCTATTATCGCCCGGCGTGCCACGGCAGCCGTGATCGTTACGGGCCGATCTCTTTTAATCAATTTCGCCGTCCAGTCGTAATGAACGCGAATAATCAACAGGAAGATATTTGCGTCCCGCTTAACAATCATGGTGCTTCTCTAGCACGGTGCAATAATAAAAACAAATATATATATATATATATATATATATATATATATTTTTTTTTACATTTCTTTTGGATGGAAAAAGATGTTATCTTTACCAAATTATCTAGGATGACATTCAAATAATTTGGTCTATGCATGTGTAAAGGACTGTCTACAATAGGAGTAAAGTACGACTGTAAAAGTAAGAAATTAATCAATTATATGAAAAGTTGAATGTGAAAAGAATAATCGACTGTGATTGGTCAATTTCTTCCTTCTCTCTTACAGTTATATTTTATTCTATTGCAAATAGCTCTTTGAACAAATATTGAAATATTTATTTTTATATAGATGTATATGATTATATAGATCCATATGATTATATGGATGTTTGCGTTAGTAGCGCTTGTGGCAAGTGTATTAAGACTGAGATTGCATTAGGATTCGTCTATAACCAGAATATAAAGTAACTAGAACAGGATAAAATTTATGTTCCCTGCAGAAATCGTCCGTCGGATAACACGTGTGAAAAACTTCTTTTCTTACGTATAAAGACTTATAAATATTTACAAGTAAATAAAGACTCAAATAAAAGTACGAATATATTCCTTTAATAGTCTGTAATCTTTTTTCACAAATGACCATGAAAACAATATTATTTGAAAGTTATTTCTATGTTAGATTATAAAGATGAATGTGTTTTGATAAAGATTTAAAGATTTAAATGTGTTTTGATAAATCACCATACAATTTTATTTTTTATCTAGATACATTCGCAGTGAAATCATCTTCATCTGGTCTAAGTAATAAATTCATATATTTTTGTCTTACCTTTTTATTTAGCTAATAATTTTAATATCATCCAAGAACAATCTAGATTCCGGGATACCAGGATTCATCGGACTCAGTTTTGTCACGTCTGTTACTCTACGTCTCATTTCTTCAATCGCGTTGCCGATCTCACATGGCACAGCTAACTAACGTTAGCGGAGCAAGAGGCGCATAACGCGCTGCTGCGATAAATAATTAATGCAAACGGAGAAGAGCACGCGGAAAAACAATTCCGCGCCATCGTTCGGACGCGATCGCGATATAAATTCGACGTCGAAAATGATTACCGCGCGCAATACTTCGCAATAAATCTTTCCCGGTAATAATCGACAGCGCGCGCATACGAGAGAGAGAGAGAGAGAGAGAGAGAGAGAGAGAGAAAGAGAGAAAGAGAAAGAGAGAGAAAGAGAGTCTCAATTTAATGCCGGCGCAGCGAATGTGTCCGTACGAAAATTTAATTATTTATTTGATCCGGCGTAATAATACGCGGGGGCTATCGGAATTAATAAAACGCGGACACGGCCGGTACGTTTTAACACTGAGACGCATTAAATCCCTTTAAAATCGGTCATCGTTCATTTATTTAATTAAAACGCTCGGCTCTCGCGGCCGCCGCGCCGCTTTTCACAATTTAACGTATTTAGTTTGAAGAATGCTAAACACGATACTTCGTTATGCGGCGAATTAAAAGAAACGATAATTCCGCGAATAAATGTCGATGCCGGGCGAGCATCGGTCGATAGTCCGCGCCCGCGCGCGCGCGTGGACTATTAATAACAAATTTCCGATTAAAAGCGCCGGCACAATGGCGGCTGTAATGAATTTACAGAAATTCGCACGCGCCCGCGCGCCTGCGAGAACCCCGGAGAACGTTCGCGTTACGCCGCATCTTTCAAAAGCGCAGCGCACGCGAGCGGATTATCGATTTTAAATGGAATCGCGTGTTCAAACATTCTGATAATCCCCGCGAAAATTAAAATAACATATCCGATAAAATATTAATTGTATAATCGAAGCCGGAAAGTTTCGAGCCGAATTATTATTTAACTTTCATTTTGCAACACCGTCCGC
This sequence comes from Odontomachus brunneus, assembly GCF_010583005.1. Classification (NCBI taxonomy): domain Eukaryota; kingdom Metazoa; phylum Arthropoda; class Insecta; order Hymenoptera; family Formicidae; genus Odontomachus; species Odontomachus brunneus. Next base: position 2,045,439 of record NW_022639493.1, on the reverse strand, counting down.
AGAACCGTCGACGATACAATCGCCGTTGTGTCTCGCGATATTGCTCCTTACCTTATGCGCTGCACGTGCACGTGAAGGGATGTTTCCCTTAAACATTATTCGATCGTCGCGTGTGTGTGCTGCGTAATAATCGCATATTGAAAATTCGTCGGAAGGAGGGGAACCTTCTTTCGCCGCGCAGGCACGGCGACGCGTTCGAAGATATTTAAATAACTGCCCGTGGCATATAATTAAAAGCTATTTCCAGATTAATATAAGAGGATTTGCAGAATTACAAAAGAAAGCGTCGCGTGACACTTTCCAACTTTCGCGAAAATCGCTTTAACTCCGTCCCGAAACTTTAATCTTCTTTCAGTTCGCGGAAAACTGAAGTTCGGGATATAAAGCGATAGATGCGGCCGTCTTGCATTTTGATAGGATATCGGCCGGCGAAGAATGCGATTATGTGAAATTTATTCAGAAAGTGCCACGCGGAAATCGCCATGTCAGATACGACACTTATTAATTGCGATATCGCCGTGCGTAAATTATCAGCGCGTCACATCACGTGAGATATCACGTGACCAATATCCTAGCAGAACCCGAGTCGAATTTTGGCACTATGTTAAACCTTGAATTCTACAACGTACTTGGAACTAAGTTAGCAAAGTAGGTTTGATCCTAATGATACAATTTACTCCTGTTTTGTCGCTGATGATATCCGAAATTTCCTTTTTGACTTTCTTCAACATCAAAATAGGTATTATAGGCTTCAAAATATGAAAATAGGTTGAATAAAAAAATCCAAATTTCGACTCTCAAATTTCGAGTAGGTTAAATAGAATCAAAAGAGGTTGACGTAGGTTTCAGAATAGCAAAGGTGTTAAATGAGATAGTAAAGCTAAAATTTCAACCGGGGAAACCATTTGGAAATCCCATTCTTGTCCCAAACATGGGTTCTCTGTTTAAGATCGGAACAGAAGAATTAAGGAAACTTTCCACCTGCGTTGTAGAACTCAAAGTTTAACATAGGGGCAAAATTTCGACTCTCCCCGGGCAAAACTCTCCAAATTTAAACAATATCACAATTCTTACGGGGAAGATGCGAGAAACTTATTCGTCACACCGCGATTGTTTAACGTCCCTCCGCATTGTTATGCAACATCGAAACGGCCGGCAGTCGTACAGCATGAGCCCTAATAACCCTTAGTCGAGGTGACACGTCGGCCAATATAACAAACATCACTTTGTCCCTCTTGCGTGTCTGCCATGTTTGCGGACGGTTCGTCAGCGCTTTGCTGCGGCTTTAAAGCTGACTACCGGTGTTTGACGATCTCCGACGACTACGACGACGACGACGACAACGACGACGACGACGACGACGATGACGACACGACTGCCGGGTAAGGTCACTCGCAAGGCCGACGCCCGTCAATCGGACTCGTCCCGCCCGGATCAACGTGTCCTCGTTGGACGGAAGACCGGCGACAAGAAGGAGGCGGATGCCTTCCCGCGTGTTTGGACAAAGATCACGGATTGTCCTGCAGGCTAATGAGATTCCCCTTGTCAGCGGGCGCGATTTAGCGATACCACGACGGCAACGACGGAGATGCGGACGAAGACGGTGACTACGACGACAACGACACGACGACGACGACGACGATGACGACGACGACGACGACGACGACGGTGACAACGAAGACGAGGGATTTCGCAAGAGAGAAACTCAGCCGGGAATCCTTGTTAGCGAGGCTTTGTGTGAGCGCAGATAACGGCAGGTGTCGATTTCTGACGGGATCAAAGCTTGCCCTTCGCGTTCGTGGATTTTCAAGCTCGTCCCGGAGGCGTGATTCGTCCCGGCGCGCCGCGGCGGGTCTTCGACGCCTGTGTTATATTTTTAGTTCGTGAGACCGATGACCGATTTTTCTTTTTTTTTTGTCTTCTTGTTTTTTTTGTCCGTTAGAAATTTTCTCTAGCTCCAGGGGAATGCACGCAAACGAAGGTAAACAATATCGAAACAAACGCGGAATTTTTTCGCGTTATTTGTTGCAAAAAAATCGACGATGTGCGATCTCGATGCGTAACGTTGAGACGGAGGTAGAATTAACTCTCACAGGGCGCAAATGTTTTAAGCACCGTATAATCTGGCACACTGCGGTCGTCGTCGTCCCTCCTCATTTATATTCCGTAAAATTACTAATAAAAATCTACAAAAAAATAATAAATATTTTCTCAAGTCTGTAGAATAAAATTATGTACAGAAATAATTGCAAATATTCACTTGGGTATTTAACCTTGTTACAAATATAAAGAAAAGTGTTAAATATAAAAACGTTTATTTAGAAGTTCGTTACTTTTCTAAAAATGAATTTAAAGAATAACATTTTAGAATCTTCTTGCCAATATTTGTGAGCTTTTAAAAAAAGAAATATTACATAATTTAACTAGTTAAGAAGTATGATTATTCAGGTACACGAAAATATATAATTTTTTCTCAGTCAAGGAGCAAATAAAATAACGAAAAATAAACGAAAAATCATTTTTATTTTAATGTCTTAATCTGGCATACTGAAATCAAAAACTACCCCATAACGACTTTGACATTTTGATATATGACAAGCAATTGAAAAATGCGCGGTTAAATAATATTTAAATCTCATATTTCCATTAAGTGTAACTTTTTTTAGCGCGTGAACTGAAAGTTTTCATTCCACTAGTTTCAGGTTAATTGAAAATCAAAAATCGTGTAGAGTCGAAAATGAGCTCAGTGTGCCAGATTAGGGTTAAAGATACAATTTAAAAAGAGAGGATGCGATTGTTCGAATTGCTTTTTTCTACATTGTGCTTCGTTATTTCTATAAAAATCGAAAAGAGAGCTGAGAACGTATCGCACTTCGTACAACGCGTCAGCTTGATAGCCGACTTTAAAAGAAACGTTGAAGTCGATCTCCGTTCTAATGTTAAGGGAAGAATCGAAGATCGAGAGAGCTGATGCGGTTTGTCGATTGTTCCTTCGATCGACATACAGGCCGACAGTTCCGTTTCGAATAGCCCGAAAACGTCAGGTAGAATCTCCTGCAATAAGATAGGGAAACCTTCTCGAGATTGCCTCTCGAGTTTCTAAGGGTGTGACCCCTTCGCGCTCTCGATTCTCGCAGTCCTGAGTGTCCGATTACAAGACGAGGATCGCGCATATACAGGATATCGAACGGTTTTGTTAATTCTTTCACGGGTGAAGACGAGAATACGCGTCGAAGTAGCATAGGAGAATTCCTTAAGAGGTGACGCCGGAAAAAAGCATGGAAGACGACGAAATAACATATACATATAGGAAAAATAAAGGAAAAGGTACATACATTTTTTCCGCGACGCGAACACACATCGGAAGGAGGAGGAGGATAATCGAATACAGACGTCGCCGAGACAAACTCGGCACGCAACGTCCAAACAAATACACAACCAATCAAGTTACATCCTCGGCGCGCTCTGTAGATTGCAAAGTGAGAACACCACCAACTGGTGCGAGTAAACGAACTGAAGCGACGCTTTTCCTCCCGAGGGAGCACCCGGGGGATAAATAAGGATCAAGGTCTTCTGCGTGGCCAAGATCCACGCGCTGCGCGAGAAGCAACGGCCAGGTCCCCGTTGTCTCCATCGTCTCGTCTCGTCTCGTCGGCGCAGGCACGAAGACTCGTGTTTTCTTCGACTTTTCATCAGCCGCGAGAATGGTTTTCCATTAAGGCGCGCGGATTGGCGGAAGAAACGAAGACGGGAGAACGAATCCCATCGAGGATGCGGAAACGGAGAACGCGGAACGCGCTCGTCCGGGACAAGTGGTTAATTACGGTCGTCGGCTATAAGTCGTCGCGACGGCCGAGTTCTCGTTGAAGTCGAGCTACTCAATTAGCTCGTGAGAGCTACTCGTCGCGACTCTCGCGCTTTAAAGGCAAGCCAATTAAATATATCGAGCTTTGTGAGGAGCCGCCTCGCGACTTTACTTTGTGCGAAAAGTCGGGATTTTTAAATAGTTCGACGGGTCTTTTAGAAATTTCATGGAAACTGCCGAATGTTTGCATGCATCGATGTTGACTTCTAATACATGTTAGATGTTTAAAGGATGAATAAGGGGAATTTCATGGCAACTTTCTAAATAAATATAAGGTAAAATATCTAATTATTGAGATCCTTAATTAATTAATATCGATTAAACTTCAAGTAAAATTTAAATTCTATTCAGATAAGCTTAAATGTTAGTTAAGGTTTAATCAGCGTTGAAACGTCGATTAAAAAACGTGCATTAATTATTGACATCCTAGAGAAACCTGGTTTTCCTTTAATAACCCAGTTTTAAATTGTTTACTTACATTTTATGTTATCCCAAAATAGAACTTCACAACTGAAACAACAGATACCTGTTCGCTTAGAAATTTATTCTGATTCTGATAAAGTTAATCCCAATCTGGCTTGTATAAAATGACCCTATTGGGTCTTGTTAAATCATGTAATGCAGCATAGCAATTCTTCTTTACCCTTTACGAATCAGATGAATAAAAGTTTAACCTATGTGGAGTTTTTTACCCTAAATATTATCCCTTTACAAATATATTATTTGAACAAAAATATATTTTAAAATAGTGTTTTATCGTTTTTAATAAAGATAGACCCATATTTTGAAAAAAATACAGCAGTTTTGAAACTACTGGGGTTAATTTAACCCCATATCGTTCGCGGAAGGTTAATAATAAATATTGGTATAATTAGGACATTAATAATTAGAACCCGATAACATCACTTTATGCAAGCTTTATGCAACTAGATAATTGATTAGAACCAAGTAGATCAACTTGAATCTGCTAGTGAATCCTGATACAAACTGTATTAGGAAGAATAAGCAAAACCCTCAAAAAGATCTAATCAATATATAACTATATAAGATAATACACTTACTTAAGTTAGAATAGGATCCTAATATGAGCCTATAATGAACTATCATAATATTACAGAAGTCTTCTTTACAATTCTCCATAACCTTATCAGATATACTATTACTTAAGCTTACTTTAGCCAGTTAGATCCTTGTACAGTATCAGGCGTACTTCTGATTAAAATTTCTAGTGGGAAATTAATACATTGGGACTCTTTCGAACTAATGATGGACTATGATAATTTTATAAATATCTTCCAGATCCAATTCTTACCACCTTCTTATCAGATATATCGTTGAGGATCTTACATTTACGCAGTTAGGTCCTTCTGCAATATTAAGTGTAATTCATGATCAAGATTTCTAGTAGGGAAGTTAATTTATTAGTTTTCTAATGTGGCCCAATAATAGACCTAACTTTGCAAAAGTCTTCCTTATTCAATGCTCACCCTTTAGTGTACCGTTTTTAGGATTACTTTGCATTTACCCAGTTATGTCTTTGTACAATAATAGGTGAACCTAACCAAAAATTCTGGTCGAGTTATACAAACTAGATGACTGATTGGGACTTGACCAAGATCTGGAAAGAGAAGTTTCTTTAGAAGATTAATGACTGAAAGGGATGCCAATAATGGATTGTTTTAATCTATTTTTTGATATATGTATTTATTAGGGAATTTCTAGTGAACACGCGCGATATATGATCCTCCGAGTCTTCGCAAGGGACTTCTTTTTTGCCGATTACGTCTACGAAGTTTCGCATATAGCGTTGCGCGGGCACTTCATTCGCAGCACTACATTCACCCCGTGAATTAAATTGCGACGGCCGGTTCGCGAAATTAATTACACCGGCCGAATAGAACCACCCTGGCCGACGGTGGGGTGAATAAACGAGGAAGACACGACGACGTGTCCGACATCGCGTCCGATCACCAATTAGCGGCGGTTCCTCCTCCACGACCTTTCCTTTTTCTCGCTCGCATCTAGATAGTGACGATCATAACGAATCGTCCGTCGATGTCTGCCGCGAGGTATCGTCGAGGAAAGAGAGAGGGAGAGAGAGAGAGAGAAAGAAAAGAGGAGTTCTCGAGGGGAGAGAGAGGAAAGAACCAGTTTGGGACCGGTCGCAAAGAGATGGAACGGCTGAGCGTATCCACCGATCGGATTCAAAATTGATATTCCTTTCGTGGGCCGACCGACTGTGATCTCGCGAAAAAATCGCGGAAGACTTTGGCGCGCGATTCTCTCTCGTTCCTTCTCTTCTCCTTCTTCTCTTCTTCATCATCTTCTTCTTCAGCCTCCTTTTCTTCCACTTCTTCTCTCTATTTTTCTCATTCTGGCCCTTCTCCCTGCTCTCTCCTCCCACTTTCCCCTCTCTCTCTCTCTCTTTCCTCCTTCTACGGCGAACGACAGCTGCTGCGACCGCTGCCAAGACGCGTCGTTACCACGAGCGATAACACAATGGTCGCCGCTCTTCCTACGCGGTTATCACGCGGCGATCGCTGAGAGCGCCGATCCCTGGGAAATTATGGACTGTCACGATGCGCTCTCGATAACCAAGCCCGAGGACATCCGCGGATACACCCGGCTATTCTCGCGCGTCGTCCTGAGATTTCGTCGCGCGACGATTCCTCGATAAACCGCTTTTGGCGCGGCCTTGCGCGACCGAGCGAGTTGGAATCGAGGTGTGTATGCAGTAGTGCATTCAGATCTCATGCGTGCTCTCTCTTATAACACTTCTCCGAGTAGTGCCCTACGATATCTGGAAGCGAATTCCGTTAACTTCTCTCCGATAGTGTTTCGCGAGCGGGTAGTAGGCGAGATTATAAACGACGCGCGGACTCAGTCATTCCATGTCTTGCGATCGTTTCTTCATTCGCTGCATAAACAATCAGAGATAAATCTAAGAAAATATTTGTGCATTTGGGGACCTTGTAAAATTTGTAAATTTTTATAAATTTACGAATATAAGACATGCAATATAAAAATAGATGCATCATAAATAAATTTATAATGAAAGAAAACTGATTTATATGGATATGGAAAGCACGATATAAAAGCAGAGATATATTCAAACTTTAACAGCACTTGAGTCCAATTGATATCCGATAGTGCTCGGGCGGCTCATCCGGAAAATCAAGCACTAACAGGGGGAGATAATAACTATTATTATCTTAAATATCTCTCTTATTTCTAACAATACAAAGGAAAATGAGTCCTAAAAGTTTTATGGTTTCGAAGGTTTTATGGAGGAAGTTTCTTCAAAATAAATTAAATTTTTTAAATTGAACCATATGGTTTTTCTAATACAAATCAATTCCTCTAATCACATATTCTACGTATAAAAATACTGGGACAAAATCATAGAAAATTGAACACTTACCAAAATATCTTACATTTTAATATTAATATTTTGTATTTTAATATTAATAAAGAAATAAAGCCATTAAGAGTCAAATACTAAATATTAGTGCATATATATGATATCATCATATATGTACATTAATATCCAGCATTTGGCTTTTAATGCTCTTATTTCTCTATTAAATTTAGGTGTTACCTATAGAGTCTTAGGTACAAATGTGATTATCTTACATTTTATTCTGATATTTTCCGGTACGAGGTACAAAATACTTCATAAAATATTCACTTCTCGATAATCTCACCTTAATACTTTTGGACGTAGAATAACGGTTGAAATCGATTGTTGTAAAAAAAAGACACATGAAACAAAAATCCGTTGCGTTTTGTAGTTTCGCATTGATGCAGCAGTGTGCAAAGATTAATTTCACCAATCAATTTCTCTACATATCTCGTCCATGTCGTTCTGAGTCTTACGTTTTTTAGACCTCAGTTCGTTTGGTTATCGAGGGGGTTAAACACGCATCTCACGCGTGGTTCAACGTTCTCACGTCTTTTGCGTGATGCTCAAGAGCGCGCTGTAACGCGATATTAATATTCGCGCCAGATATCTGCCTGTATATCACGAGGGTGGACGAGGCAGGAGTGAGAGGGGAAGTGCGAGGGGAAAGGGGAAACAGGGGACGACTCGCGAATCTGCACGACGTCCTGGAAACACGGACAGGAACATCGGCCCGAGAGAATTATTGCCACGGCTTCTCAGAAAGTGTCGGCGAAATTCTTTGAACTAGCGCTTTCTGTCTTTATGCAAACACACCCGACGTAATTTTAATAACGCACCGCTCTCTCTTCCCCTTTCCCTCCATCTTTTACCACTCTATTTTCTCGGGTTGGCATTTTAATTTTAATTTTCAGCATGCCGGTGCCGTTTGCACGATGTTTTAATTGGCTTCGATTGATTGTCGGGTGGAGGAGACGAACGCGCGCGCGTGCGATAATTGCGAGAGGCGGATTTATTTATTAACTGTTTACTCGCGAGTTTTCTCGATTGACTCGCGACCGCCAGTTCGTCCTATCGCGATAATTTTATCAGCAATCCTACGTGCACTTTACATATATATATATATATAAAGGGGAATTTATATATATATATATATATATATATATATATATATATATATATATATATATAATGCATAACAGTCAAAGGCAAAAAAGTTATTTCTTTCATTTAATTTTATTCATCCGTATTTCTGCTTACGCGAAACTTTCAGAAATGCACGAATTATTTGTTTCCATAAATATGATCGCGCTTCGCTCAAGCTGATACCCTTTTACACATCCTTCTTTCTGTCGTAATTAAGGCGCATAGTAAATTCCCATTTATTTCATTCGAAAATCCATCTTTATGCGCGAGTTACGACGGGCAGCTTGAAATAATTCACCAGAGAGTTACGCGACAGATCGAACGAACCGTCTGGAAAATATCCAACTTGTCCAAGCGCCTCGGAAAGCGTCCGCCCACGTCGTTTTTGAAGGTATGCCTCGAATAAGTTACAATCGACAAACGAGATATCCGAATCCCGACGGGATGTGTCGCTTGGTACCTCGACGTTCATCAACAAGCGTGCGTCCACCTTGTCGCGGCCCCGCTGACTTATTCCACGATAACGTCGCCTATACAGGAATTCCATCATCGTCGTGTTTCCACTTTTACGCGTGTGGCACTCAGACCCGATATTTAATTAACGACGTACCGGTGCGACTCGCCGCGAGGGCGATACATAAAAGGCGTCTGGAAATTTGCATCTCCACTCAAGTCACGTCGCGTGTGGCTCTTACTCACACCCCCGCTTATGGCCGCCGTTCGCGAGCGCGCGTTAAGGCCCAACGGTCAATACCTAATGAACGATATCGTAAAATCCCGATCGTCGCTCGCCGAATCGAAATACGTCAGGCCGGTTTAAGTGAGAGCACTCGTGATTAAAGACAAGAGGAGGCAGCAGAAGAAAACGACACTTGGTCCGCCGTGTATCCCTCACTCTCGGAGAAAAAGGCGTGGCAGCTAAGGGTGTCCCAAAATAACCTTCGAAGCTCTCGCGGAGGCATAGTACGGATTGAGATGAACTTAAAAGTTCCGCACCGTCTTGTGATATTCGCAATAATTATCGAGATATTGATTAAAGAAGATTTGTATATGTGATAACACGAGATATAGAGCTGTAGTGGCGACGTCTGCCATCATATGCTTGTACATTAAATCAAACTGAACAAAAAAGTATTACTATTTTCCTGATAACTTTGTAGATTTCCAGTTATTAATTAAAGAAAGTTGGCAGATAGCCGCTCGCGATAAGATATTAACGTTATTTAGAACGATATTTATAAGAACATGACGACACTGCATAATGAGTCGAAGAGAAATAGAGGTGGTAGGGTTCTCCACCCTCTCCCCCCTCCCCACTAAATTAGATTTAAAAAATTTATTTTGTTTAAATGAACACAGTATTTTATTACAAGTTTATAAGTTTATTGAAAATTAACTTTTAAACAGTTTCTATACGAAATAAATAAACTTTTAAATTTAACTTTAATTATTTTTTCCAAAGTTTACAGTTTTTTACAGTATATATAATATGAATTATACACTGAGGAAAAAACCGGTTGGAGTGACAAAATCGACGGTCACCGGCCATCAAAGAAATATTGGATCTATTCAATACATGTTAATGCAACAATAAGTTGCGTTGATATAGTAATTTCAATGCAACTTATTGTTACATTAACATGTATTTTGTTGAATAGATCCAATATTTCTTTGATAGCCGGTGACCGCCGATTTTGTCAATCCAACCGCTTTTTTGTCTCAATGTAGATCAGCAGTAGAGCTACAATTGGCTCATCGAATAACTACTTTGGTACAAAAACCTCTAAAAAGAGACATATCATTAATAATATCGTGACTACGCTTAAGGGCCCATATTGGCAAAATGTCATGCTACCATTTAACTTTGCGTAATTCTAAATGTTTATAGCCAAATAAAATGTTAAATAACGAACAAAACACTAAAATATACATATATTCATACAATAATAATTCCAAGTTTAAGACTCTTGGCTCTCACATTGTCTATATCTCAAATTAAATTAAATGTCGTAAATTAACGTGACATACAATTAATTTTCTTAACCTATATCTTCGTCTATTTCTATCCAGGTTAATTTACAATAAATTATTGATTGTTAGAGCAAAAGAGAAGTGCACGGAATATCTTACAAATTTGTTTAATCGATTGCAAATGTTACTTTATGGATATATATTTTTACTTTAACGTATTTCGCAAGAATTTTTAGCATGCATTCTCTCGCTTCTGACGTCATTGAAAAGAGATAGACAATGCGAAGGGCCAAGAGCCTTAAGAAGGATGAAGAATGAATAATTAAATACTAAAATGTACCCTGAGAAATGTTCCAAAGTGAAAATGTGTTGTAACTAATTCCAACTATTGTCTATTAGCGTCAGTGAATAACGGCGGCCTACTAAATTAATTATATAAATCACTTCTAGAATCCGCTACTTAAGAGAAGATTAAGAGGGGTCAATACGCGGACCATAATAATTCTCCTCTACGTTTTTCTCTTTTCTTTCCCTCTTCCGTTCTTTCTGTTTTAACTGCAATGTAAGAAATTCGCTCCTCCAAACTGGAGTCTACCATTTTGACAACTGGATTCTACCATTAAAGTCTTACGCGGCGCCGTACATTTCTATCTTGCAATCGTTTGCGGGTAGGTACCCGAGACTATAACAGCGTGGTCTCCTTACGGACACGTAGACAAAACGATCGTAAAGCGCGGTCGCTCGCGCGCACGAAGAACTGTCGAGCGACAAAATCGTAATCTCGGTGACACGTCGGATAATTATTCGGATATCCTCGAGAAGAATGCCTGAGGTATCTAGATACCTTTAATGGGGCAAGCTTTCAGCCGCTTATCGGGCCAAGGCTCACTCGGGCTTTTACTCGGGCCCGCTCACCCGCGCAGATAAAATACACTCGTAACATATCCAGCGCCCCCTCGCGGCCGCCCGCCCTCCAGCCTTCCCTCTTGCCGCCGATATAATTAACCGCTATCGCCGCGAGAGCGAACGGCCCCCGTTCGTTTTTCTGCCTTTTCTTTTCTTCTTTTCGCCGGATCGAAATTCCATTACGGGCCATTTATTTTATGCGTGCGTGATCGCCGTCCTTATACGAGGAGAGAGGCGGACACGGCCCCGATAAGGGACGTCGGCTACGTCTGCCGGACTAACGTTATTACGTTTGCGAATGAACGTCGCGGGGCGACGGTAAAGTTCTCTCTCACAGAACAAAAATCTCGGTTCACGCGACGGAACGGGGACCAGATGAAAATTCGACGGCGCGAAGTGCGTAATATCTTCGCGATATCTCCGAAAACATTGGTCTGAACGTTCGACTGTGTTAAAACTTGGTTGTAATAATTGAGAACAATTGACTTGGTCGCAAACCTTTTGCAGGAATCTTTCTGTCCCTACAACTTTTATTTGGCCTTTACTTCTATCAAGCAACAGAAAATTCAGTTACACTAGCGGAATTGTTTCTTCCGCGCGGAGAATTGAAAGGTTTCCTCACCTAGGAATCGTCGTTCTTTGTTTCAAAACGCGACATCTCGCGCGCTTGACTTGTAGATTTGTGAAAGAAAGAAGGTGGGTTTCATTTAGCGGGACTCTTAGCTAGTTTATCACGGTGACATACACTGGGAAAAAAAATATATTTATTTTTTTAAATTTTTTGTGAGACAAGAATTTATTTTGCAGAAATAAAATCTATATTCTACAAATAAGTTTTCAAATATTTTTTTTTAGTGTGCGAACAATTTTTAAGTTTACATAACTTTGTACGTATCTGCTAATTCTAGAGACACGAGCAAAATTGCGTTTTCTATTACGAGTTTTCTATTACGTGGATGAGTGTTGATTAATAGTATTATGATTACTGGCAACGTGGTCGCAGATATAACGCGAAATAATAAGCAATATAAAATGAGGCATAATAAACACGAAAATAATACGACGTTAATGATACGTAATCAATTCTAAATTGTAAAGTTACACTGTGCAGCGCGTGTGCGGGGATAAATTATGTAAATTATCTTTATTTCGTATCAATGTGCAGCGCGCTGCGCGCGGCCAAGTTATTACGTCAGGAATTTACTCCAATATTGTGTACATGTAAATTAATTAAAACGGATTGACAGGACGCGAGATTGCTCGCCGGGCGGCTCGATTTCCACGCACGGCGCCGGCTAATAAACCTTAATTAACGATCGCTATCTCGGTTAATTTTCCCGGCGGATCCCGATCGGTATAACTTCAACGTAAGCTCATCAACGATCCTTTTGTAATGAAAATCGCGATTTTTCCTTGACGTGCACGTAATGCACGCCAACACTCTCGGAGGCGGTGAATGAACCGCGCGCACGATCTATTCCGAGGTGATAAAAACTAATAAGCCGATGGGAAGGAAACGGTACGCGGAAGTAGCGCAGCGGGATATCGCCTGTCATAATTTCATGTTTTCAGGTGGTCGGGCGAACTCGAAGAGCGCGACTCATCCGGGCACCGTCAATCCGTCTCCGGGAGTTAATCCCGCCGGGAGCGCGGTTAATCCCGCGGGATTATGTAACGCCGCAGTGTTTAAACGCCGGGCGTCCCCCCTCCCCTCCCCCTCTCTCCCGACTCCCGGAGTGAGGACGGGTCAGGAGAAGGGAAGGAGAGGAGATACGTTCGTCTAGATTTAGTAAATTCCTCGCGGCTTTACCCCCGCCCCACTGGATTTTTATCAATTCAATCCACGCGCGCGTGTCATGGCGCCCATCGGCGGCTTTTTGCATTCGGCGAATTTTAACTGCGGCCTAGTAAACGTCAGCAGTCTATTTACAAGACAGAGGAGAGCATTTGAAAGAATGCTTTGACATACCATTGTCGAAATGTGACCGGTCAAGTCTCTTTTCTGTATTTCTTGCACGAAAAAAAAATATATACACGTATATATATATATATATATATATATATATATATATATATATATA
>NW_022639493.1:2022338-2032006 GCF_010583005.1 Odontomachus brunneus | reverse complement strand
TATATATATATATATATATATATATATATATATATATATATCTATCTTTCTCGATATCACGCTGTCACGGTGATTAAATCGATTCGAGAAAGAGCGCGATAAATTATTGCGCTATCGGGATTAGTGTTCGAGTTAATAGACACCTGGTTATTTCCTCCGTCGGCGCGATAGCGGACGATACGGGTGCACATTCGATGATACCTATTGCCGTAGCACCGGACTGGCAGATGCCCATCGTTCTGCCGGCTTTAAAAAGTCGACGCGATAAGGGTTGCACCGCGGGATCGGTCTTAAGTGGTCGTCCCATTTCTCAGAAACTTTCTCCACACGGAATTTGACCGATAGAAATCACGCGCGCGCGCGCACGAGGGGGAAAAGTAAACTTTGTACTGACGATACTCTTCTCTCCTGTTTCTTTTCCTCCTCGTTTCCTTCTCTTTTCCTTAATAACGCCTCGCGGGGAACAATCTTTTTTTTTCTTATATGTAATTCTGTTTATCTCAGTTCATGAAATTGCACTTAAAGCACGATCATGTACCTTCCAAGCATTTTACGCGCGCAAATCAAACCGTTGCTTTTTATTGCGACATCGTATTGTACACGATTACTTTCATCGTTTTGGTTACAATCAGTGTTGTAATGTATCTAATTACATCTAGATACTTTTTGCATATCTCTATAATTAGTTAGTTCGGTTCAGCAACTGTAACTAATATCACTTTATCTCAGATCTGTATCTAAAAATCTCATTTCAGATAAAGATCCAATTTTGGTGATTTCACAATATCATGTAAATTTCGCCTACTTCAAAACTCACCAAAACAAAGCGAGTTGCAGTCTTTTGAGGTCTGTTCAAACAAACTTGTTTAATGCATATGCATGAAACTCTTTGACTTTAATAACAAACAAACCTCCGTGACACTTCTTTCTCTATTAATAAGAATAAAAAGCTAGTCCAAGAGGCAGGAGTTCGCATTATTTTCGTCACGCGAGGCTATATGCATTCCGTCAATTAGGGCGCGCTGAATATAAAACCTAATTAATTGATAACTCGGTAACTATTGCTCGTATTAAAAAATGGATTTTTCGTCTCGGTTTGACTTTTGCTATCTGCCATTTCAATACCTGACAATTGATGCGAAAAATATTCTACTCTTAATATAATTTTATTACGTAAAATAACATGCCCAATATTTATCTAAATAAAACAAACATTAATGAAACAAATTCTATTAAAATGTGCAAAAAGATAAGAAGATTTGTACTGAAAAGAATATAAAAGGATGTAAAGCTTATAGTTTGAAATATTAGCAAGTAGTGTTATAACACATTTGCAACTCGTATATATTTACGATACCTATATATTTATAATATTTTATTCTTTTTCATTTACAAAATGCAATGGAATGTGTGCCATAATTTGGAAAACATTTGGTTGATTTCATGCAGCATATTCCTGAAAAAAATATCTGCAGCATATCTAGATACATTCTCATGGTATATCCACCTGTAACTATTCACCTGAAATTTATATCTATATTTGTACCTAGTATATCTATATATCTTATATCTATATTTGTACCTAGTTTTTTATATATATAGCATTTGTAACTACATCTAATTACTTCAAAAAAAAAGTATGCTACAACACTGGTTGCAATCACACTGATTAATTAAGATAAGGGGCAGTCATAGCAGTCGTTGCCTCGCCCATTGTTCGCGTTCTGTATTCTTATTATTCTATGTATCTGTCACGTGTGTGACATTTTCTCACCCACTAAAGTGCGCGATACAGCCATGATTACTTTTATCATCAGCATAATTATTGTTATTATCGTCATCATTATCATCATTATCATTAAGTTATAATATGTTCTTGTGCAAAGAGACATGCTGTTTCACGCAAAGATAAGACCTTCTTCCACGTAGACTTTACTATCTCCGCGACGTTTCTTTACGGTACGCGCGTTGTCATCCCGCGTTTCCGGTGGCAAGCGGAACATTTCAGCCCTCTTCTCGCAGGACCGGTCTTGTTCGCGCGGCAGCCTCGATATCTCACGGCGATCTGCAAAAAGTGAGCATGTGCATCTTACATTCGCCGTGCGAAACGCCTCCGCCGTTTTCTTATCTTTCCGAACGACAATCCACTAGAAAGTATCAGAAGCACCGACCCTTATCGGTTTCCTGGAGCTCGTTAATGTTGCACGATACTAATTAACAAGACGCATGGACGTCTTGTCATCGACAGCGCACTTCCGCTAAAATTTGCAGTGCAATGCACCGGTCGATCGGCTTACAGCTCACGGTAAGGGCAGCGAGATAAAGCCCGATCGCCGCGTTATCCTCACGCTAGATAAGCCGATCGGAACACGTAATTATTGCGCGGCGTCGACCGTGTAAAGTCGCGAAAAAAGCGAGCTTTTCCGCGGATCCGGTTTGGTATTTCAGCGCGCCGTCCTCCTCTTTGTATGTCGATGCTTGAGCCGAGAAAAGTGTTAGTCGTGCGATGCAAACGAAAGTATATTTTCCAAAAAACTAACGCGGGCTCATCGACCTAGGAATATCTGGACGGAGTATTCTATGAAGGGAAAGTCTATTTAGAGATAAGTACAGTATTTTTGGAATTCTTTCACCGCGACTTCTAATACATTCGACTCGTTGGAACTGTGACGTCTACAACCAATTGCATCTCTGAAAGGATTTGGCTACGTTAATTTATTGCAAATCGTTATGTAACAGCCATGGCACATAGAGAAACGTAAGTAGTAAAATTGACCAATCAAATATTCTAGGACTGTAAAGAGAACAATCGACTGGTTGCTCAATTTGCTCAATATTTAGGTCTCATTGTTTACGATTTTTGTGTGCGGTTCAAAGATATAGACAAATAGAGTGAGTATGTGCAAGTCAAGCTGAATGATCTCGACTATCGTAACTTCTACCTTGGAGACCGCAAATTGGTTCATACGTCTGGCTTGAATTAGAAGTACATGCTACATTCAGATATTCTTATATAGATGTGTGAACTTGCAGCGTTGGAATTCAATGTTACTCAGATTAGTTTGTGGTCATCATTGCTCAAAATAAAAAGGCCTAAAACTCAGATGATATTTAATCGTGGAAACTTCGGTTACATTACTTCGGTTATTCGTACACAGAGCGAATATACATCTACAAATTATAAGGTATGAATATATCGCGGTTTCTCTAACGCGTACTCGTCTGCCAACGCGTGGAGATTATCCTCCCCCGATCGCGCCAATTTCTCGAACAATCACTCGGGATTCCGCTCGTTTCAATTTCCCAGGATCTCTCCCGGTTTCGGTGATCGCGCGCTGCCGAAATTCCCGGAGTCAAGCTGGTTTCGGTCCACGGGAGGCACGTCTCAATATTTGGGAAGATATAATCGGCTTATAGTCTCGAGCCGGTAACTTAGGACCGGGTCCTACCTGCTCGCGCTCGCGTTCCATGGACGTGACACGTGAACGGGTCCGGATATCTTTTTGGGAGAATGAGTAACAGGAGGAATCGGAGGAGAAGATAACGGAAGCGAGCGGGCGAGGCAGAGAAAGAGAGAGGAGGAGATAGAGACGGAAGAGGAGAGCGAACACCAGTAGAAGGAGAGAGAGAGAGAGAGAGAGAGAGAGAGGAAGAAGGAAAGAGAGAGATGGTAGGAATGGGGCCCCCACGAACGTCGTATCGACTCGGTAAGGAACACGAGATTTCAATTACTCGGCTACCATTTCATCAAACCGGGACTTCGGCTCTCCCCCGTGCCCGCGGTATCCTCCGGAGGAGCCGCCATGTCACCTCTAACGAACGAACGAACGACGAACGACGAACGACGAACGAGGCTGCATACCGGGCTACCTCTCGTTTCCCTCTCGATTCTTCTTAGTCGGTTTTTGGGGCCCCACGAAGGGTATTTCTCGAGGAACTCGCGGATTCGTTCCTTCTTTTTTTCGCGCGCCGTTCCCTTACACATTCTCGAAACAACGCCGCTCTTCTTTCCACTGACGTAAATTTCTCTGACGACATTGATTTTTAACTATAAAGAATATAGACCTATGAAGAATTCTAAAACTATCTAGTCGTAACAAATTAATTGATTTAAACACACAGCCGGGACACTCGAATCTATAATACAATGGAAATTCGATGAACTCATCAAACATCAATGGAATGTGAGCATTTTATT
Organism: Odontomachus brunneus; assembly: GCF_010583005.1. Taxonomy (NCBI): domain Eukaryota; kingdom Metazoa; phylum Arthropoda; class Insecta; order Hymenoptera; family Formicidae; genus Odontomachus; species Odontomachus brunneus. Next base: position 2,027,808 of record NW_022639493.1, on the reverse strand, counting down.
ATATACTTAAAACTTCTAGTTCAGCTTAACTCGACGAAATTACTTGATATTCCATGTAGTATAGGTTGGATTCTCTAGTCGCGACCGCGAACTCCGTTCGATTAAGTTAAGTGCCGCGATATTCGAGAACGGAGAATATAACTCCGTGATAATTAATGAGTCATGGCGAACACGTGCACTGTGACAGGTGTCGCCAACTCAGGTTAGTGGCTCATATGAATGGTTATATCAGTTTTATTTAAGTAAAAGAAAAATACAAAAAAAGAAAAATATAAATAAATAAAAAGAATTAAAAAATTTAAAAATAAAAAAGAATTTAAGTTAAAATAAATATGTTATTAGTACCCCATAAACTACATTTTCTTTACTTTTTAGATATTTTTTTCTCTCACAACATAGGATTTTCCTGTGTAGAATATTTTTCTGTGCATGCACACTATTGAAGGTAAAAGGTAAAGTAATACACAAAATGGGTGTTACACTTTACCCTTTACCTTCAATAGTGCGTATGCACAGAAAAATATTCTACACAGGAAAATTCTATGTTGTGAGAGAAAAAATATCTAAAAAGTAAAGAAAATGTAGTTTATGGGGTACTAATAACATATTTATTTTTACTTCCTAATAAATAAAAAATTCTTTTTTATTTATATTTTTCTTTTTTTATATTTCTCTTTTACTTGAATAAAATAAACGACTGATGTAATGAAAACTATAGTTTTTTAAATGAGGAAATGTAGATCTTCTCATTTAAAAAAATGTTTTTCCAGCACAAAAATATGTATATGTGAGAGAATAAATATGAGTTATTAGTATCTGTTGAATAAATATACTTCATTTACAAGTATTTTTTCTTTTAATGGTAGAAAAATAATTATTTTCCTTCTTTCAAATAATGGTTTTTTTCAAGAAAGAATATTTGCTTGATAATAGTCTTAAAATAAATGCATCACACAAATTTTGGAATATAAATACAAATTATGTACTTAAAGAAGATTTTAATTCTCTTTACAAGAATATTATTAAACTTTATAAAAAAAGTTGGAGCGAGGCTCTATGTAAATTGAGAACTTTTGTTTTAATTTAATATTCTTGATTTAAATATATGCCAACTTGCTAGGATTTAGGATATATTTTGAATAAATCTGATGGACTCATGACGAATTTATGATAGATTTGCGGACATGTAAACTTATAAAACAACTAACATTTACTCGAATAGATATTTTGTTATGTACTTTAATGCTATCTTAAAAACATTCTAAATTTTATCCGATATAACGTGGGTAAGCAATAATTTTCCGTGCGTTTTGTTGCCAAGAAATATCGTAATATGGATAAGTGCTTTCTCGTTTCATTTCGTGCGATTGTTCGTCAAGCGACGCATTAAAATCGGCTTCGCGAAGAGAGTCGTTTATTGCTAGCGATTGGAGAAGCTACTCTTTTATTCCGCAACTTCTGTTACAGATAACCGACTGGCGTGGCCATAAATCCCTTACCTAGCAGAAGTTCCGCGGGACATTATTATTACGCTCCAGTCCGAAACTGGGTGAAATTAAAGGAAAACAAAGTCGGCCGTAGTTTAAACGCGCCATCGATAAGCCCGCGGGCCGAGCTTATTACTTTTTAATTAACGGCCGGCGCGTTTGGGGTTTTGTCCTTATCGACGGGCTCACCGTCGCGCTATTTTCCCGCGGATAAACGGCTCGATGGTAAATGAACGCAAATTCGGGAGAACTTTTTTTAGAATATTTTAGAATTACTTAAAAATTAAGAGAGAAAGAGAGAGAAAAAAAGAGTTCTGAGAATAAAAGACATGGAGTGAAATGATTTGTCATCGACGGCTTCTGTCTATGAATTCGTCGCTGAGCATTAAATCTTAGAGTTCCCTTAGTTTCTGCGAATCGCGGACGTCGCGTAATAACATCCGTCGACTCCAACGGGAACGCATACGAAAGAGAGAGAGAGAGGGAGGGAGGGAGAGAAACAGAGAGAAAGAAAGAGAATGACATGACGCCATTAAAATGTATCCTTCGATACACAATCGTCCGTCGAACGAGATAAAATCGGCCGGTAGGTAAGCCGTAATAAAATCGTAACGAGATTGCGCCGCGCGAGTACGCGGGTTACGCAGGCCTCAATTATTTCGACGAGGCGCTCCGCGGAAGGGGGTTGAATTTCGTGGCCGGCGAGGGAGAAGCGAGCCGCCGCCGCCGCCGCCGTGGATTTAAAACGGCGCCCATCGCTGGGGGTTTACGCTGGAAATTATTTTACAATTTTACTGCGGAGGGAGAGAAAGAGACCGTGTTTCCGCGTTCTGAATTTTACAGAGGGCATACGCGAGCCCCCTACCCTTATTATCCCCCTTCCGTTTCTGTTACGTTTTACGCGCGTTTCCTCGCGCTATACCTATCCACCACCACGGTAAGCTACCTCGGTATAATCTCCGGGCAAGGGGATGGAGAAAAAACGCGCAGTCCCCCGCGCCAGACATTCGGCTCGCGCTCGAGTTCGCGCTCGCCCCCGTCGATGATTAATCGCGTGCGTCGCGAATTAGCCGCGTACGAATTCGCATTCGTTCCCTTCGCAAATGAGCGCGTAATTAACGGTACGCGGGCTTTATTAAGCCACAGCTGCGCGCTCGCGGTGCAAATATGCGCGCGTACATTGATAACTCTTTAAGTGTGTTGCACGGTTAATTTGTTGTTACGTTGTTGACAGACGACGCAGTGATCGCGGATAGCGCTCTTTATGTCGTGCTGAAATGCACAGCTTTTGTCAAAACGATAAAATCCCATCGGATTGTCATCCATCTTGTATCGTTGACGCGAAAATTTTGACGTGTTTACGCTGAGAAAAAAGTTTCTGAGAAACTATAATTATTTAGTAGATACTGACAGCATATTTACTTATACTAATATAAAATAGTATAAGTAAATATTACTAATATTGTAAGTAAATTACAAAAGTAAAGTACACTAATATTAGTGTAAATATTACTAATATTAGTGTAAGTAAATATTACTAATATAAATATTAGTTCCAAATAACAAAATCTATATTTCCTTAAGAAAACCTTAGTTTCTCACGAGAGCAATTCTTTATATTAAAAGAATTTAGTCCTAAATAAATATGCATGTGTGTATATGTACTGTTCAAATAAGTATTTACTAATTTTTAGACATCTTTCCTATCAATATTACTATTAATTTGACGATATACATTTGTTGTAGAGAGATTTATATGGGATAATCCTAGATATATATATTGTTCACAGAGTTTGCATATCCTTCTGTATTTTCTCCCACTACTCTGGAGTCGTTTTTTTCTCTCGCCGAGAATATAAATTGAAGCATCGAATACTCGTTTACTAAGCATTCGAGGCAGCGCGCTATCGGAACATAACTAGCAAATGAATAATGCTCTGCTATTAAGGGGATACCATACTTGAACATTTTACCGACCGTTTCTGCAAAGTTTACACCGTATTGGTTGTGCAGAATTACACACGCTTTTATAATAAAAGCATGTGCAATAATGAATTGGAACGTTGTTCAATATATGGCGGAAACGGCGGAAGGTAGAGAATTTTTTTGTTCAGTTTGACGTAATGTACAAGCATATAATAGCAGATGTCGCCACTGCAACTTTTCTACCATATTTCGTGCGATCATTCACAAATCTTCTTTAATTAATATCTCGATAATTATTGCGAATATCACAAAACGGTATAGGTCGTTTACTTCAATCCGTACTGTGCCTCTACGACAGCTTCGAAGGTTGTCCTGGGACACCCTATATATAAGATTTATATGTACATAAGATACGAGAAAAGTGACGTGATTGTATTAATGCTGATATGACGTTCTGACAATCACTCCTACGTTATCGACATGTTTGGAATTTTTCATCTATTTTGGTATCCTCCTAATATTATTAATTATGCAAACGATTTGTTTACTTACAAGATGCATACACACCAATATTACGTTGGCTAAATTCACAGTATTAACTGACTCGTGATATTACGCATTCCATATAATATTCTATTACATCAGAGAGTGCCAAAAAGATGTAAACGGGCGACACAAGAGGGATTATAACGTTAAATGTGTAATTCCATTTCTCTCGTGCTACGAGAGATGAAACAACGCGAACGTCGCTTAACGCGCGGAACAAGATGTGTATAACACGCGACTACGCTACGTCCCTGAACATTCGCTCTTAATTTAACGATTTGTTTGCCGAGTAACCCGAGTTAGCCGAGTCGCGGTAACGTTTAACGTCATTCTTATACGCGAAGAGCACATCAGACCGGTAATATCCTCGACATTCTCGTAGAATATAATTGCCGGTGGAGATATTTAAGACGTCGTCTTCTTTTTCGTTGCTGCGCACACATTCTTTCTTTCTCTGACTTCTCCCTTCCACTCACTCACTTCCTCCCTTTCTCTCTTTCGCTCCACCATAATAATTGCAACGATGAGAACGACGAATGCAGAGTCATTCTCCGCGCTGCGTTGCACGTTTCAGCGGTGAAATAATCAGTTAATTTCGCGACGAGCCGCTCTCGTCGTTCTTTTCTTCTTTTTGTGTGTTTTTATACGACGACCTTTAAACAGCACTTCGTCATTGTGCATGCGCCAATAAACGAACGCGATGGTTACTTGGCCGAGTTCGTCGCTGGCTTTTAGTTCAGTCGATCGGTCATCCTTTAAATGTTGGCAAAATCAACTAATATATACAAAATTTATTGTGCTTTTAAAACAACAGTCATCTTAGTTTCGTTGCCAGAAACCCAGTCAGAGTTTTATTAAATCACAAATCTAATAATTAAAAAATTCTAATCTCTCTTATTAATCTAAATAATTATTAATCTGAATAAATCAAATCATTAATCTAAACAAATCTGATTATTAAAACGTGCGATATTGTATCATAACTCATTACAAACGTTAATATAATATTCATCAAATAAATCACACAACCATACACACACTTGTACGTATGTCCTTCATCGGAACGACACGGCGTGCACATAACGTAACATTAATTTATATATATATATATATATATATATATATATATATATATATATATATATTGAGTAGATCTCACTTATATTATACGCATTTATAGATTTTCCCGGTTTAACGCGAATGCGTTAATAATAACTAAAATCTACTCGACGCGCCGCAATGTGTAACGCATTTTCCGTGCTATTGTTTCGCGGATACTGGCGACGCGCGAGTATAGATCGGATTTACGTCGATTAGTTCCAATTACGATTCAATTGATTTTCCGTCTTGTCGTAAATAATAACATTACTATATAACGCAAGTAGAGAGAGAATACATTTAATATAATTAATTACACGAGAAGAGGAAAAGAGAAAAAGATTGGTTGAAAGAGAGAATAGTTGATTGACTGTGTACGAAGAAGGTTTTTTTTTTTTTTTTTTTTTTTTTTT
>NW_022639493.1:2018560-2022291 GCF_010583005.1 Odontomachus brunneus | reverse complement strand
TTTTTTTTTTTTTTTTTTTTTTTTTTCATACAAATTCTTTTCAATTCTGCTGTGTTTTTAGTAGCGCAGGAATAGACTGTCAGTAAAGTCTACCTTGCTAAGAAACATAGCAAATTTCGTTAAAAGTATATCGAATTTTTTAATAACACATTTCAGTTCTTAAAATATAATTAGCACGTATGAAATGAAAGATCAATCAATTACTGCAGAATGTCGATTTATTCCACATTTATAAAACTTTATAGTAATGTTTGCTATACAATTCTCTCCGTGTACAGTCAATTTACCAACGTTGAAAATCGTTAAGAGCTCGTTACCAACGATTAACGAGCCGTTTCTATCAGAACTGTCAAAGTAACAATTTTTTAAAAAGAAAAAAAAACATCCAATTGAAGGGGAGAAATGTTTATTTCCTTATTTTGCTTTTACTCAACGTTAATTAGAAATACAAAATCCGCGCGCGTTACGAATTCCAATAATTAATATTTATAAGAGATTACAAATCCGTCATTTCAACTGCTCCCTAGCGTTCTGCTGCTAATGTACAAAGAATCGATTTTCGGGGTGGATTCGTCGTTCCTTTCCGATATCTCGGCGCGTTTCACCACGCACGGTGCTCGTTCTGTCTGCCGTCCGTCCACGTGGATTTCGCGAACCGTCGACGGCAGGAGGGGGCCGTCCCGAGGGACGGGACGCCGCTCTCCCGCGACGAACTTGCCGGTCGGACGAAATTCAACTGTCATTCCGAATAACTATTTACAGCTCGGCCGGCAAGCCAGGCGGATTCTTGCATACGAGAGAGAGATGCGTCCGTGCGCCGGCTCCCGTCCGGCGATGGGTACCTGGACCTGGTCCTGCGAGAGGAACCCACCCGAGCCCGCCGTTTCGCCTGCAGGGCGGTCCGTCCTCATTAGACGCCGCTCGCTCGTGCACCGACACGTACACGCGTCCCTCGGCGCGCAATCATCCTCCGAGATCTCAGTCATTCCGTCGAATGACTTTTCGCCTTTCGTTCCCGACGCGAGCCCCGACGCGGTGGCGGGTTCCGATGTGGCACGCTGCCCCCGAATTCTCGCCCCCTGTCACCCTCGTCGTCCACCACGATCACACGGAGAAAAATAATTTGCTGGCCCAGCAAATTTTCTGCTGGCAAAATCTTTTCGTTATTATGTGGACAGCAAAAAGATTTTCTGAGAGTATTAATCATTATTTGCTGGATCTACAAATTATTTTGCTATAAGAACCATGATTGATTTATATAAGCAGTTGCAGTTTTGCTCCAATAGCAAATAAATTTGCTAAGAATATATTATTTTGCATCAATAGCAAATTAACGTGATTCTTAGGACAAATACACTTAACAAATTTTTCTATCCTGGCAACAAAACTACTTCTGCTCTGATAATTTGTAAAATCAGTTACGTCAACTAAATTTTTTTGATGTCACTATGAATATGCAGTAGCAACGACGATTTTGCTAAAAGAGGAAAATTATTTTTTTCCGTGCACGAAGAAATATAATTTGTTGGCCTAGCAAATTTTTTGCTGGTCTAGTAACATTTTTTCGTTATTATATGGACAGCAAAAAAATTTGCTAAGAGTACTAATCATTATTTGCTGGATATAATTTGCTGAATCTACAAATTATTTTGTTATAAGAACCATGATTGATTTATATAAGCAGGTGCAGTTTTGCTCCGATAGCAAATAAATTTGCTAAGGATATATTATTTTGCATCAATAGCATTAATTAACGTGATTCTTAGGACAAATACATTTAACAAATTTGTTCTATCCTGGCAACGAAACTACTTCTGCTCTGATAACGAATAATTTGTAAAATTAGTTACGTCAACTAAATTTTTTTCATGTCACTACGAATATGCAGTAGCAACGACGAATTTGCTAAAAGAGCAAAATTATTTTTCTCCGTGCAGGTTCTCCGCGAATCCACCATCGCGACTCCATGATTGTTGCTTGGAAATAGACATGTAAATTCACGGATATATTTGTTAACAGAATTATCGCATAGATAAATTCGTGTCAAAATTTCGCACACAATTTCAAATAAATATAATACCGCGAAAAATTATTATATTCAAAATCTTTCTTTTATTTTAAAGAATGAAGTTTGTACTATAAGGAGCATGTGCCAGATTTTAAATTTATCCTGTCCCCTTCCAGTCATTTTTTCAAAAATAAGGACGTGTAATATCTCCAAAAAATTGCACAATTCAACGGGAACTCTATGGGGTGCAATAAATTTTTTCGCAAATTTTATGATAACTTTCGTAAAGTATAAACTTTTCCCTGCAATTTAAAAGAAGAATAGGTTTCTACTTCTTTTCGTGGTGTTATAATATATCAAAATTACTTACATTACTCATTTTTGTCAAATCGCTTAATTTGACGCAGTCTACCGAACAGAATAAAATTTTTTCACAAATCTTATGATAACCATCGTAAATTATCGATATTTTCTTGTAAATAAAAAAAAAGAAAAAGTTTATACAGCTTTTTTTCGCGGAGTTACGAGAATCAAAATCATCTATAAATTTTCAATTAATTATCGTCAGCATTAGCATTATCCGATGTAAATCTCTTCTTTTTTCTTAATTTGCGTGGAAACGTCAATATTTTATAATGGTTATCATAAGATTTGCGAGAAAATTCATTCCACCCAATAGAGTGCGTTAAATTAAGCGATTTAACAAAAATCTATAGGACGTAACGATTTGATACGATATAATTTCGCGGAAAGAAATCGTACAAACCTGTTCTTTTTTTAAATTGTGGGGGATTAAACGTGCCCGAAATGACTACCCTATTCACTTCAAGGGTTCGAGTTTCGTTTATAATAAGAAATTCTGCTTCCCTAAATCAAAGATTCGTATGGCTTGTTCATTGGCCAATTAATTCGACCAAATTTTATTCTGCATGCGTTGTGCGGAGAGTCGAGACTCCCACTTATAAGTATCCTTTGGACAACGTTTAGGAAATTCGTCTCGCTCGCAGGACGCACGGACGCGTGAGTTCGTTCGCGATGAGTCGAGTGGACTTCCCCGGTTCTCGTTACTCTGGAGTCTTAAGTAGTCAGTCGACTCGTCGTCTGAGAGGCCCAAATGTGCGTCTCGTGTACGACGGGACCGCGTCAAATTTTCGTCGGGACGATCAACACGGCACGACAACTAATTTCGGAGATTCGCCACGAAGAAGTTCCAAAGGGGAGTCGACGGGACCAGACAAGCGCGTCTCTCACAGTCAAAATGATCGCGATCGGACGGGAATCCGGGCTGTGGCGAACACTCCGCGTGTTCTCCGCGCACGACTACGCAATCTCTCCCGCCGTTCCTTTTTAATTTGTCCTTCCTACCCTCCCACCCCCGGCCGCTCCCTTCGCAGGTTGTCCCTCCGCTCGACCGTTCATTCGGATATTGCCAAATATCTCGGGCGGATAAGGCGGCGGGGCCCGTCTCCGTGGCGCTTTGTCCGGTGTGCACAATGGCGCGCGACGGGGGAATAATAAGAAAGCAGCGGATTCCCGATCGGAAAGGCGCGCGACGACGGCGACGGGAATCGCGAAAGCGAAGGGGTGCGGCGGGGGCGACGGAGAGACAAAAGATAAACTCGGCCGATTCCGCGATACGATCCAGTAAATCCACATTTGTATATTCCTATCTCATCTCTCACCCTTTCTCTCTCTCTCTCTCTCTCTCTCTCTCTCTCTCTCT
>NW_022639493.1:1991598-2018415 GCF_010583005.1 Odontomachus brunneus | reverse complement strand
CTCTCTCTCTCTCTCTCTCTCTCTCTCTCTCTCTCTCTCTCTCTCTCTCTCTCTCTCTCTTTGCCTTTGCTTCTTGGCTCTTTTCCCCCCTTCGATCTTCCTTTGGGTTGCCTCGCTCCCGCCTCGAAATGCGACGAGATAGAGAGAACTCCAATAATGCTTTCCACTTCCTGTTAGGATAGGCTTCCGGCTCGCCTGCATCGTATCTATATATTTTTGTATTATGACTGTTGATTTGGAGAGAAACCGCACAGCAACCCAGCTACATTGAATGGAACCTTATATACCCGATGAATATATATACAGGGTGAGGCAATAACTATTACCACGTTGAATCTCCGCAAACAGTTCCTACAAAAGTCTTATGGTTTCGAGGGAGACGTAATCTTATGACTATGACTATGAATCTTTTGTGATATCTTTGGAGATATGTAAGAGATTTCAAGGTCACTTGGAATCTTTTAGATGGCATCATATGATTCTTCTAATAAACAAATCAATCTCTCTAATCATGCGGCATATAAAAATACTGGAATAATATGATCAAAAATCGAATACTTTCGGAGGTATTTTTATTCTGATAAAAGTACAAAATGTAGAACATATCTTCTTAGTACAAAATATAGGACATACCTCGTAAATTATTCACTTTTTTGATAACCTCATCTCACTGAAATATCCAGTATTTTCTTATTGGATTATATTATTGGAGTTCTCTCTGTAAACAGACGGCTGTATATATCCGTTCAGAAATATTCCAAGTTTATGAATTAATGATCATTGTACCTAAAGTCAGGTGCAGAGCTCAATGAAATTTGGGAAAATTATTTGGCACCTCTTTATCACTTGGGATACGTTAAATTAACGATGAAGAAACCGAGACTGAACTAATTTCTTCGTTACTCGTTCTTTATTGAAGTCCTTTAATTATAATCGTTCAATAACCGTACTCTCGTGTTGGATCAGTCAAGAACTTCGACTCGATTATCTGTCTTCTTCGACAATAAACCGGCTACCTTCTACAAATGCTGTCACAATATCGTCAAAAGATGACCAACAACATCCAGCGCGTCAAACTTGATTGCAAAAACTTTTTGACTGACTCAATATTTTCGTCTTGGTTGAAATTTCCGCGAGTTTTTACGGGGTCATCGACACCTCTCATGGTGACCTGAACGCATCCTGAACGCTTGTACCACGTCAAGACGAGGACATGTGTTCTCCTTGGGCTCCCCGCGCTTACGCAAAATCGCCGGCGTGTCTGTCAGGATGCATCGAATTCACGGTCGGCTCGAGTGAATCCAACAGCCACGTATCGACGTGGCGATCATAATATATGTGCGAATGTTCAGCCTGTCAGAATCTAACGTTAGTGACAAGAAACGCCTCTCTCGAACGCGCAATGGGGCCCCGTGGTTATCGCTGACGTTCATAATTGGAATCGTTCTTCAATTGCGTCACTGCTACTAGCTAGCAACGAGAAATCAACGCCACGTGTGTTGGCGTGCCTTCCTTCACATTCGTTACATGCAATCTATATCTCACGTGGATATTCGACGGCATTTTCGGCTGGGGGTCGAAACCATCGCGTTCGCTTTAATCTTCCAGTAGTCGCCGATACTTGAAAAGTGCCAGAGGATTTTATTTTGATATGGCATACAAAATGGGGGATTAGAATGATACGCGCCATATTTTTTCCTATCTCGTTATCATAAATAATTATCTAAATTTGTAAAGATTGTTACCAGGTTATATGCATCAAGATGTATTTTCCTTTTAATTAATAAAATGTTTGGCCGCAGTTCTAAAAAAAGTTCATCCTTCGATTCTTACAATATAGATAGTTTGAAATAAATATATTTAAGCGATTTTTTGACAGTAATTAAGAATTAACTAAGATAACGTTAAAATAATGGTTATACTTTTAGCAGTTATAGATTAAGTTAGGTTTTTGCGGGATGAGAGCAAAACTTACAGTGATATTGGTTTAAGTTATGTAAAGTTAGATTTTTAGGTTAAGTTGATTATATTTTATGCAAAGTCTTCCATACCGCTCATACTGTTTCGTCTCAATAAAGTTAGTCTCCCACTTTTTAAATAATTTAAATTTGATAGTTGTGCTAAATTTGGATACATTTGTGCTATATTATGTTAAAATAATAAAATCAAAATTTGTAAAACACGTTAAAAAAATAATATTTTTGGACACTTTTTGGTTCCTACTCTTCGATTTTCGAAATTTTAATAATTGTGTTAGGTTGCACTAAGTTACATTAATATTCTGTTAAAACATATTAAAATATAATTAAATTATATAATATTAAACATTTATTAAACATATAATATTCTGTTAAAATATATAAAATATATTTATGAAAAAATAAAAAAGTTATAATAAAACAATGATTAAAAACAAAATTTCACAGAATTTTTATTTCCTTACAATTATCTGGGGAATACAAAACTATGAATCTGAGTTGTATTAACATAGCACAATTCGAATTTTATTGTAAGTTCGACAAACTGCTTTCTAGTTATCCAGTAGGAACAAAATGACATCTGAGACTAGCAGTTTTTTGAACTTAAAATCGCTAAAGTCAATATATGAAGTATTTGAACTAAATAACTTTTACTTGAGCGCAGTATATATCTTTCTGTGTACTGACTTTTCCGGAACTACATCGAAATATTTAATGGAATTTCCATTTTTGTTTTACAAAGAACCACGACTAGCGGAAAGTTAAACTTCGAGTGCTATTATAATTCTTAGTTTTCCGTTTGTCCATGCACTAAGCAGACTTGATAATTACGCGTGATCTTCAAAAGTTGCGTGTCTAAATGCCCGTGAAATGTATTCTCGGAGTGTGTAGTAATAACGGGCACTCAAAGTGCGATGCGCGATGAGAATTGTCGGCGTTTTAGATGGATAGCAAAGTACAGAAACTTTCATCATTATCTAGTCGTCAATTAAAGCTCCTGCGGACTTCACAATAGCTCAAGTATCCGTACATCGCGCACGTCGCGATTTGTCTCGAGTGGCGAATTTGTCCAAAAATCGAAACAAAGCGCTCTTTCACTTGGACGTTTCCAGCCGTCGACGTGACGCACTTCTTTTTTGCTCTTTGCTCCTCGACGTAACGCGTTTGATTGTATTCTCCGATATCCACGAGCGTTACACAGAGAATAATACAGCCGCCTAAACGGATTCCGCCCTTCGCGCACACTTCACAAAGTTCCGACTTGGATTAAAACAGTACAAACTGCCCGTGTTACCGAATCGACCGCGTAATGACTCTTTCAAATCTTCGCGAAACCACGAAAACGGGTTCCCACATTCGCGCGAACTCGCCGCGCCGCGCCGCTCTCTATAAGCCCGCAGCAGAAAATCGCAGCAAAAAACATCACAAAGCGACTTCGTAATACACGTCGGTTCATTTCAGTTTGGCGAAACACACACACCCCGCACACAGTCGATATTCCGCAGTTACGAGCACGTAACCTCTGTCCGTAATAACTCTCTCGATCCGTCCCTTTTTTTTCTGTCTCTTTCTCTCCTTCTTTGTCCTTCTTCCTTCCTCTCTCCCTCTGTCTCTCTGCCTCTCGCTCTCGTTCTCTTCGGAGGTCCGAGCGAACCTGCCCCGCTGGTCTGCCGATGCTTCTTCGTGCTGGACGACTCCTCTCTGCTCGTCTACCGTTTACACGAGCAACACACCGTAGCGGCCCTTACCGATCTTGTTGTGCCGATAGTATCGCCGAACATACGTGGACACGTTTTGTCTTCTAATGATCCAAATAGAAATCGTTCGGGGCCGCCTACGGAGCTCGGCTCTCTCAACGGCCCATCCGTCGTGCACTCAAAAACGCATTCCTTTTATGCGCCCCCGTGAACGTCGCGTGGGATGACATCTGACGAGGTTCCCAACGCATAAAGTAACCTTGGGCTCTTTGTTAATCAAATCTTCGTCTGTCTTCTTTCTCTTTCTTGTTCCCAAATGTGAAATATATCAAAATATTATTCAAATTTCTCTCTGTGTCATGATGAGACTCACACTCGCTAGCAATAAAGTGACGCTTTCACGATACCTTATTTGGCACCAACATTTCTCAATGGCGAATCGATAAATCGGATTATATGTCGCCCACGAAAAATGCTAAGATAAAAGTAATGACGAGAGTGGTATTCTGCGTGATCTCATTTTCTTTCCACCGCGCGCGACCTGATTTTCTTTAATCGTTTCGGCAGTCTTGACAGCCGAATTGACATTGTCGTGTCGCGCGCCGTTAATCCACTTGGGGTGGGCTGCTTTTTCTCCGCACTTAACCGCAAGGAAAATTCCGGTTGTCTGGCTCCACGACGGGAAGACAAATATCGGGCTCTTTTCGAAATTTACGGGAATTTCGAGCGCAGCTCTCATAAATCGACGTGCTTACCCTCGAGAGACAAAACAAACCGGCGACACGCCGGAGAGGGTAAGGGAGGTGAGAGAAAAGGATGAAAACACGAGAAACAGAGACTATCCAGAGCCGCGTGGCGTCGAGAGGCGTCGAGACGCTAAGTGGCGAGTCCCGCGGAGGGAGAGAGAGAAAGAGAGAGAGCTACCATTTTGCAGCTCGCGCGCTTACGGAACAACTACGATCCCACAAACTCGTCGAAAAAAAATCGTCGTAAATCTCAACGGTCCGCGAGCACGCGTGCCGTCCTGTGTCTGGGAGAATCGGAAGCAATTCAACACACGCTTCTATAGGGGGCGTGCGACGAGAACACCCACGAATATAAAAATACGTACGTTTTTTTCTGGACCACACCGGCTGATGATCTATGTCCAACGCGGTTTACCGCTCATTAAACACAGTTGCTGATCTTCACGAATGCGGTGGTGGCTATCCAGCCATTTAATCTGAAAAAGCATATACTTCTTTGGACTAAACCTTCTAATAGCCAAATAATGAGCCAATTTTTCGGTCGTTTTTTTTTAATTCCTGTAATCTCCTTGTAATCTTTTCCTTTGTAACTTGTGTTTCCTTTGCCATGTATTTTTCTCTGACTCAGAAAACTAGAAGAGAGATGGCAAAAGAGGGATATTTTTGTTGAAGATGAAATAGTAAATAAACGACTATTTTAGTCTCTATTAGTTATTTTAGAAATCTCAATTATCGGACAATAAAAGTCGATGGTAATAACAATCCTATCACTAGTTCTACGTGCATTACTTTTTATTTGAAAAAAAAAAAATATTTTGTCCCTCTCATAAATTGATCGTATTGAAAGGGTCATTGATTTTTGAAAAGGACAGTATGCTAAAATAAAGGAAATAATTCTCAAATAATCAACAAAAAAGATAATGTAACATAAAAATAACAAAACTGCCTAATGGTATAATAAATAAAAGAAACTCTCTAATAATTAAGGAAACAAAAATGAAATAATCAAATTAACATAAAATCACAGAAGATTTAGCTTGTGCTAAAGCTTTAGCTTTGCAATAACTGCAGCGTATAAAGTCTATCTGTGATGATATTAACGTTATGCAGTGCGTAGCGTTTGGAATCAAACATCACGATCGCTCGGCTACACCCAGATCGGGAATGCGCAGGAGGAAGTGCGCGTTAACGGGGGCAAAATCCGCGGAGCATTGTAACCCCGTGCGTAATTGCCATAGCAACCAGTGCGTTGAGGAGTTACGCGTGGGACATTTTTCAAATTTCACGCAGCGCTTATTTGCGGCGCACTAAAAGTCGTCCGCGAAGCATTGACTAAAAGGGCAGAACTGCGAACTGTCGTAAATTCAAAGCAGGCTGCACGCACGTACGCACGCCTGCACGCACGCACGCACGCGGCATTTCTCTCTGTCTCTCTTTCTCTTTCTCGATGGTCCACATCGGAAGCAATTTACGAACACGTGGCAGGAAAGAGATTCGCGTTACGAAAATCTGCCCGTTTCTCTCCGCGCGCGCTATTTCTCGACACGTGGTTCGCAACTGTCATAAATAATCGCATAATTCGCTGGACTCGGTCGAACGCATCGCTCGCTACTTTGTCGGGTGTAATGTCTTCCGGTCTAATCGCGCGCTATTATTTTGATGTATGACATGAGAACGCGACATGAGAAGGGAAGAGAGAGAGGGAGGGAGGGAGGAAGAGAAGGAGAGGAAGCTAGATCCCATTTCACGGAACACGAGCCCCGCGATTGTATTCGCGAAACAATGCGAATGTTATCGTAAATTACGACCACTTGAAACGCAACGGGATAAGAGGCGAGGAGAGACGAGAGTGGTGCGGAAATAGAAAAAAATCGCGGAGGCTCGTAAAAGCGGTAACGCTGGAACGGTAATGCCAAGCGCCATCGGCGCGCTGGATCATCACGAGAATGAACGAAAACAGAAAAAAAAAGAACCGAGACCATAAAATAGTACATGGAAATGAACATGGTGCGCCGCGACGTGTAGCAGCGCGCGTTTACCGAAAAGGAAATTAGATACCCGGAAAGAATATTACAGTTTTTTCTCATATAAGTTCTTTCCGTTACGTTTCCAGAAACTAGCAGAACTTTTACGCCAAGTAAACATTTACGCCAACTGATAACTCGAGATGTTAATTAAAAATTTTTTTTATCATTTCCTTCCTTATTGAAAAATCCTCCAATTCATTATTGCGTGTACTCTTTCAGTATGTAAAAACATTTGTAATTCTGTGCAACCAATACAACGTAAAATTAGCAAAAAAGGTCGACATTTTGTCGGTAAAGTTTTCAAGTATGGCATCCTCTTAATTTGTTACATACTTTCAGTCTTTGATGTATAATTTAAGGCTGATATTTCCAACCTCTTGATAAACTAACAGTTAAATCATATGCCTGTTTTTGTTTAATTTAAAGAAAAAAACGAAAACAGACATATGATTTAATTAACTTACCAAGAAGATGAAAAAATCAGCCTTTAGTAATTTAAAATAGAATTCTTAGAGTTTCCACCATCGACTGTCTCACATTGTAACGATCATGGAACTCGATCTGTTATACTCATCTTTTAAGCCTGATCTACAATATGCTCTTTGCTTCCTGCTTCCTTCTGTTTATCCCTTTCTGACTCAAACCTTAAGCTTTAAGCTAGAAAAAGATAGAAGACAAGAAACAGAACGCAAAGAGTATATTATAGTTCAGGCTTTAACCCTTTATAGGACCACACTGTTTTTAGATGTGGAGACCAATGTCCATTACAAATTTACATAACATAACAAGTTTACATAATAAGTTTACACAGCTAGATACATGACAAGTGTGTGAAATATAAGAAACCTTATAATACTTATTATTATTATGATTATTACTTCGCAAAAAATTGACCATTGAATATTCAGTGTAAAACAATAAAAATCTTACGTGAGGTGGTTGAAATATCGACCACAAATATAAAAAAACCGATCATACATATAAATGTCAAGGTCCCAGCTCGAATACAGCACCGTTCAATTAAAAAAACGCCCGTGACTTTTCTGTGGGAGATGCGGCGGATTTCGCTGACGCGCGCGGGCTCGCATAGGGAAAAGGACGGGGCGGTTTAAACGGCAGCGAGCGACATCCGTCAGGGTTGGGGCCTCAACTCGACGGAGATGAATAGAGGTATAAATGTTTGGCGTGCTTTTCTGCATCGGCCGTCGTGTATTCGAGCACGCGCACGCACGTGCGTGCAGCATCCGCGGCCGGCGCAGCGTGTAACGGACGTGCACCACGCACGGCGCGCATTGATCCGCAACTCGCGTGTTGTACGACACATTGAGTGTACACGGCCCCCAATATTTGTATCGTCCACGTGGACGATCCGTTCCCTTCGCACGCGGAAGGATTCACGGTGTGTGCGTGATTCGTCCCCCTCTCGACCGCCCGAGGAAATAATAATACGAGTGATTCGGCTGAATTCGGCGACGGATAAATAAAGAAATTGAAAATGGCCGTAAATCCATCTCGCTCGAATACTATAGTAGAACGGGAAAAGCTAGGGTGGATGAACTATTGTAGTCCATATAAAAAATACCGAACGGAAGTTTGACGAATTTTTCGGCGTTTCTAGTCTTTTGCGCCTGAAGTCTCGAAAAACGAAGCGTCTCGCTCGCGCAGCGTTACGAAAATCTTTTTCGGTGGTTTATAAAGCTCTTCTCTAGGCACTCACCGCGGCCATGTTGAATCATGACGTTGAAGATGAAAGGAGATCCTTCTGAAAATTTTTGCTTGCTATTTTCAAATAAAAAAGTACTTGAATGAAAGAACAGATCGCTTGAGCATATTTTTAAAATGATACGAAAATTTTGTTCTCTCTTGACAGTCAATAAATAGCCATAACATTAACGTAAGAGAATCATGGGAGTAAGTAGGGGAGGTTAGTTTAGATAATTAAGAAATAGAAAGTACTTATGAATTTTTTTCAAAGAAATAAATGAAGATATCAGCATGGAGTTTCAATTATACTATTTATCATTATTTTACATATAAAGATATTTAAAAAAAGTTCGAATTTATGTTGAAGTTTTCTTGTGCTGAGTATGATATAGCCAAACGCTTCTGATTAGTGAACAATATCAAGGCGTGTAATAATCTGAAATAAATGAGAGGAAAACATTTAAAATTTAAAATATACTGGTATTAAAATAATTGTTTTTACTTAGTATAAAACTTACTGGAAGATGAATTTAAATCCTTTGGAAAGTTTCAGAAATTAATATATTTTTCACACCAAATAAAAGAGAGAGAGAAAGAAAAAAATTACTTGTAACTTCGAAATTAAGTTTTAAGTAACTGTTATTTATTAAGTTCAATTTAATTATTAATTTGTATTGATATTTTTAGTCTTGGAAACGAAAATTCGTAAAAACCTCTTATTTGTCAACTTGTCACTTTATAACTAAAACCTTCCTTTAAGAACTAAATCTTTCTTTAAAGTAGAAACTTTAACTAAAACCTTCCTTTAAAGAGAAAAGTTGAATGTCACATTTTATGATTATTTATGGTATATTGACTGCTAAATTTTCAGGGTATTTTATGTATGCTCAAGCGATCTGAAGTATTCTTTCATACTAATG
Organism: Odontomachus brunneus; assembly: GCF_010583005.1. Classification (NCBI taxonomy): domain Eukaryota; kingdom Metazoa; phylum Arthropoda; class Insecta; order Hymenoptera; family Formicidae; genus Odontomachus; species Odontomachus brunneus. Next base: position 2,009,342 of record NW_022639493.1, on the reverse strand, counting down.
ACTGTTTATCCAAAAGTGGCACGCTTATTTTTTGGATGTGCGTTTTCTCGCTTTAGACGTCATTAATCAAACGTTCTTGGCAAGGAAGCAAAGCCTTAACGATTAGTTTACAAAGGTAAAAGTTAGGAATGGTTAATGTGCCATACACGTGGATGAGCGTGGGTGTTTCGGCGCGGAACAAAAGGCGAGCAAGCGAGCGGCGGCACGGAATGTTTCGACACGTGGGAATCGCACATGTTACGCCGCTGCTTTCCAGCGGAGAAACGATTTCCGGCTAACGAAAGTGATCTCGTGTGGCGCTTGGTTTTAATTCCATTAACCTTGGCCCGGGGAAACGAACCGCGGCACTGCTACGGTTTAATTACCGCGGGTCCGCGCGATTACGTTGATCGCCGACGGTCGAAATGATTCCGAGAGCGCCGCGTGACGTCGCGCGACGGCCTTCTGGGCGGCGATTTTTCTCTCTCTGCCTCTTGCTCTCCATTGCGCTTCCTTTTTTCCTTTCCGAACACACACTCTGTCGGGATACAGCCGGTAAATTGAAAATGAAGTCGGGAAACGCGGAAATCCTTCCATCGTGTCGTCGCGCCGAAAGAGAAAGAGAGAGACGCCCGGGATCGCGGGGAATCGAGCGATCAATCTCAGATAACTCCCGCTTCGAGTGCACCTCACTGCATTTTTCATTCCCCTCGTTGCACCCGCGAGCCCCGGAAATTTATGCAAGTATGCGCAGAATTATGCTATCGCGTAGACTCGCCAGAGGCGGGCCGGTTGGATACGGCGAGACGGAAACCTATTTTGCGGCCGCGGCTAACACTAGTTTATTTACGTACGCGACCATAACGGCATTACATTTACGTGCGACGCAAAATATCCTTTGCTATAATTAATTAACTTTGTTATTACGAGTAATTATAAACATACTAACATACGTGATAACGCGGTAACTCCGACATTTTTATCTCCGACTTTTTCTCACTCAAAGGATTGGCTTTGTGAGTTCGTTTCTAATGTAGTTCCTCTCGTAAGGAAGTAAAGCTAACTACGGACATTCTGCAAGAAGAAAATATTATAGTGTCTTTTTCATCTGTTTTTTCAATTTTAATATATTTCTAGTAGTGCGGGTGGGGGGGGGGAGGGGGAGTAGACTATCAGTAAGGTCCATTTTATTGAAGAACATATTAAATTTTATTAGAAATATAAATTTTTTTAATAGTACTTTAATACACTACAGTTTCTAAAATATAAAAATCTAAATAATATATGTAAAATATAAAAGGATACATGGGGAGAATATCATAGTTCTTTTTCCGTTTAAACTCTTTTCAATTTTACTACATTTTTAGCAGCGTAGAAATAAACTGTCAGTAAGGCCTATATTGCTGAGGTACATAGTAAATTCAGCTAGAAACGTAGTAAAATTTTTAGTAGCCTATTTCAGACATTCTTTCATATCTACTTTCTTGCACGTATTTGGGAGTTGATGTAACTCCTCGAAGCAAATTCGAGAAAATGGTCTGTGAACGAATATCTATAAAACTGTGAGATAAACAAAATAATGTTTTAAGCAAAAGTTTTATAGTATTTACTGATTTTTATTGTTTAGAACTATTTTTTTTATAATTATTTATAATTGTTTCTAAAACATTCGCTTATAATTAATTTTAATGAATTTGCTTCGAGGAGTTGCTTCAATCCGTAAAAGTGCGTGAAAGTACATGGAAAAAATTTGGTTGGATTAACTAAATATCAGCTGAAATATGAACAAATTCTAAAAATTTCAGTTGAAGTTAAAATCAGAATTCTGTTTAAGTTAACAATATTTCTGGTTAACCAGAAATCTTGTTTGGTTTAATTGTCGCTATTTTGCCTTATTTTCTCAGTAATATATTTACTTAGTCACTAAACAAAGCAAAATAGTCGCAATTAAATTTTTGAGTTGTAATTACCAAATATTTGGTTTATCCTATTTTAATCAAATTTTGGTTTCGTCAAATCTTTTTTTCAATGTAAATCGACCAGGTATCTTTTCAGACTTAACGAGAATTACGTGCATTCTATCTCTAAGAAGTGCATGTTCCTTATTTCTAATGTCTCCAGGAAGTTCCTAGGGTCTATTAAAATTGTTGAGAAACACTTCCATGTATTTTATTTGAAGAAACACACTTGAAGAAACGATACGCGATACGCGCCACGCGATATTTCAGAACCGCGAAAAAGTCGGCGCGCGTGTGACGCGGTCGCACGGCGTGCGTTCGTTCGTTCAACCGCTATAAAGAGCGCGTTTTTATTATTATTACCTGCGATTAAGTAACTTAAGCACCACGTGATTACACTAACGTACTGGCGATTTCTGCGTAATATAATTCCGGCCGGCCGGTGCATTTTTTTACAGAATTACACGAGATAGGCCGGCCGGTCGAGCGCGCGTTTCGCGATATAAAGTGCACGACCTGCTTAACTGTCAGATGCATTCTAATGACGATGATTAAGCGCTATGACGAGGCCCGAACTGACGCATCGCGCAGCGCGCGCGACGCCGTGCAGTCCGATCTCGAGGCTGATCAAAATCATCGCCGGAAGGTTCGTTAAGGAAAATCACTTTGGGATGCGTATCTTTTTATTTCACTTTACACTTGGACTCGGCTACCTCACACACTCGGCGGCACGTGTTATCTACCCGTTTAATTAACCAAGCAACCTCCCAGATAGAAAGATGTCCGTAAATTCGGCGGCAGCTTTACTACAGTCGATTTGTAAAAATTGCATTCCTTATAAGTGGTTTGTACAGCGTTCATATTTATTACATAGCATGCTGAAATAGAAATGTGAAAAAAATTATGAAAATTTGTTCCGGACAATCAAGGAGTTTCAGCTACTTAGGAGATAGTAGTCAATTTTTGGCAGATAAAAAACTGAGGTTTATTTTCGTTAAGTGTTTTAATATAACTTCTCCTTATGCGAATTTATAGCAATTTGGTTCATCAATGTAGTTAAATAATAAATTTAATTGAATTAACCAAAGAATTGATAAAAAATTAATTTAATTTATCAATGTAGTTAAAAAAATTTATCAAATTAATGTAAAAATTCAGTTTCATTTTATTTCCATTTCACTACTCATAGGGAACTCAAAGGGAAAATAATTCCTTTACTTTTACTCTTTTACTCTTTTATACAAATTACTATTACTTACATTACAGAGTAAATGTCAATTAATCCCTTTGTGGGACGCAGTGACCTCACCATGAGATTAGAATAAAATCATAGCTTCAGACATAGTGATCTCGCAATGAAATCAATCCGTACATAGTGATATATTGGTTTTTTGTGTTTTTGTAGTATTCGCTTCAGTTTGCATGTTTATTTTGTGAAAATAGGAGAAAATTAATTTCGAAAATAATGGATTGTCATTTTAGACACGTGACATGAATATTTGATTAAAATCCGAACTTTAGAGGTCCTGTGCTTCAAAGAGTTAAGTTGCAAGCAAAGAAAAATCTCGGCTGAATCGTAACAACAGATCTGAACGTATTAACAAACATATTAGACTAGTCAAAATTGTAGAGAGTTTCCATCACCGATTGTTTCGCGTCGTGATAATCATGAAAGCCTCCCATTCGAATAATCTTGACTTCGCGCGCGCAAAGTTGTCACCGCAAACTAATTGTTGAGGACGTCGCTTTGCTGTGCCTTTTACGTTACACAGCTGCAGAATTAGGAAATTGGGCAAAATGCCGCCCCGAAGTGTCTCGCGTTTCGGGAATATTGCCGAGAAATTGAAAAAAACACAATTGCTTTGGAAATTTCCGGAAAATGCGAATCGCCGAGGCGCACAAATCATTACTCGCGATACGGCCATCGGACGTGGCGCACGAGTGAGAGTTACCTTAAAGTTCAATTTACGAGTAAACCTTCTTGCCGCGCCGCCGAACTTTTGACTTCATCTAAGTTGTTTCATCCCGGCAAGTTGCTTCTCGAAACGTTCGCTCCGAATGCTCCGCTCGCTCGCTAACGCGCGGCCTTTGACTTCGCCGAGCACATCCGCGGCGAAACTCGCGTCTACACACACACACGTTTCATGTAATTTCGTAAATTGACGTTTTCGATACTTCGAACTGCAAATAAACGAGGTAACCCGGCCGCTAAATCAAACGATAATGGCGGCCCCGGTATGCGAATCCATTAGAGATCATCGAATTTGACGGTGATGGTTTTATTATTCGCGTGGGATTTATAACGACTTTCCACGACTTTCAAAAGGCACGTCGCCTGTGGAAGAGTAGGATCTTTTTGCGTAATGTCGCAGGCCTAGACGTCTTGTGGGAATGTGTGCCCCGCAGTTCGCGTAATTTATGATCAAATACGCGGACTTTACGCGACACGCAAATTCGGGGACATAAATCGCGATGTTTATGAAACAGGCCGAACATATTCGATGAGTTATAACAAACGAGTCGCATTAAAGCGCGTATATATAAAAACGCACTACTCTTGAAGATTAGGAATTTTTAAATGCTCAACGATACGTCCTACACTTTCTAGCATATTTTACAGCCTCTCACGTGGCATAAAATCGAGAGATGTCGTCGTACTGATACAAAAATGTCCTAAAATTCACGTATCCAGTGTACTTGGTAGCGGAAAAGAGTTCTCGGACGCGACGAGTTTGACCCGTCGAATTGCAAATAAGATTGTCAATCGGCAGTTCCACAAGTTCCTCAGTGCTGTGCCTCTCTGTGAACGCATGTGAGAGATAAAACTCGTTCTTTCTCTTTTCTCTCTCTCTCTCTCTCTTTCTCTCTCCGTCCGCGAGTCCAGCGGTCAACCGATCCGAAGACATGCTATCTTTGATCGTAGAGTTGGAGGAGAGCGCGCTGACATACAACGTGAGAAACGAGCAGCTGCAAAGAAGAGAAGACTACCTTCGCGTAGTAATCCCCGCTACCGTCGCTGTCGCATCCGGCTGTATTCGATGGCCTGCGCGATTACGCGTCATAACACTCGTAACGTTAAGGACATGCTGGATACCGACATAATGTAGCAAATACGAAAACAAAGTCTTCGTATTTTGTGCGGGTTTTTTGTTTGGTTTTGTACAATTGCAAACGCTTGTACGCAGAGCGAAAGTACAAATGTTTATGTACGGCGGAGTAACTTATGTTATACACTTGTAAGAAAAGATTTGCTTAATTTCAGTGATTGTACTTGTTAAATATAGCATTCATTTAATTTAAGTAAATAATGTTTAAATATATGATTTCTTTACATGATTATAGTAAACTGATTTGTAAAACTTAGAAAATCTTCCAAAATGTTTTTCTTTTAATCCACTTTAGAACATCACAATTAATACTTTTTGAAATCTAGCAAATGAATTTATGAAATTCAGAATCCGGAAATTTTTATTTAAAAAAAGAAAACATTTTTTAATAAATATTTGTTGAGATTCATACTTCCATACTCTATCGAAAATAGCAAGTAATATATTTAAAAAAATATATATATTTTTCAGCACAATTTATTTTTTACTTTTCAAGAATATTTGAATATATAAAAATATATAAAAAGCTACTCTATCTTTAAGAACAAATAATAAGAACTCCAATTTAAAAAATGAAAGGACATGATATCTGGTAGTATTTTTTAATTTATAGAATATATATATCTTTTATATTTAATCAATGATTTATTTAACAGCAAGAAATATTATATTTAATAAATAAATTAATTGCTTATTAAAAATATGTTCACAGTTGCATGCAAACGAACGGTTTACTATAATTCAAAAAAATTTTTTTTTTAGTAAATTTTCTTCTCAGACAAAAAAATTTTATAAACAAAAAGCTTTTCTTGAATTTTTTATATAGCATAGTTTATTTTGTCATTCACTTTCACGTTTGTACTTTTACTCTGTATAAGCATTTGCAATTCCATAGGCTAAATATATAAAAAAATAATGCAAAATATACCAAGTTATTTTATGTCGATATCGAGCATACTTATATTATGTAAATATTCAGCATCTTAATATATAAGTATATTCGTGACGTTCGATTGCCCTGTCGATATATTGAGTAAAACATTCAATTATTGGCATCCCCTTTAATCGTATAATTGCTCCTGCGACTAGCAGCGTTTGTTCACAATTTTAGTTGTGAAGATCTCTTTCAGAAACATAAAGTACAGATAAGAAGCTTAAACACAATATTAGTTATAAGAAAAACCAGATTTTTTTGGAATATCGGTAACTAAAGAGGATAACCAATAATCGTGCGTTTAACCTTTTCATTCGCATTTGCAAGTCACACATTTCAATAAACGTCAGAGTATGCGGAGTCTTATTCTTAAAATTCCGTATGACTAATTAAGGAGACTGATTAACGTGATAAATAGAAATCCTTGATTGTAATAATTATCCAAAAGTTTTGAGGGAAGACTGGTCGATAAATATATACGCGTAATTCAGAATTCAATTTAAGTTCTCACGTTAATATCGTTATCACCTTGTGATGATACACAGAACTTTAAAAGATCGCCTTGCCGACGACGCGCGCGCGCGTACTCTCTCTTTCTCTTCCTCTCTTCTCTACTCTTAACACGCTTCGATCTTCTTAGTACACGCTTACTGCTTTTACCGTCCACCCCCTCCCACTCTTCTCACCCCTTCCCAATCCCTCACTCTCCTCCGTCCCGCAATCCGCGGATCTGAACTGAGATTGAAAGCACAAACTCAATCGCGAACTTGGAAACGCGGCGTATAATTAACGGAAGCAGCGCAAACCGATACGCCGCGATACGGTTTGAATAGCACGGAAACTAATCGACTGCTGAAAACGAGAAATCCAAACCGCGGAAAAATTTTGACGGAGAAACTTGTCGTGTGCAATTCGATCGTCTATCAGAAATCCGGAAATTCGAGACGTCGCGTTCGCTTAAACATAGCATTCTTCCTGTGAAAGATTCCGAAACTCGTACAAACGTTGCGTTATCACAAATTACGTGTAATATTCTCGTAAAATTGTGTGTTATGTAATGAATACAAACCTACATGAGAAGTATATAACTTATACTGAAGTTTTATGTCGGTATAAATTATTTATTTAATATTTTGTTCTTCTGCAAAGTGACTCCTTTATACTAATATTAATTATATCTGTATATTGCTCTGATAAGATATTATTTAACAGCACACGATATATAAATTAATATTCAATTTTTTGTTCCATTTTATTCTTAGGTTTTAATTTTTAACTCTCTTTTATCGCGATAAAAAGTGCCTGTAAATGTGACTTATAACTTTTGATTGGCTTACAAGTCCATTTAGAGGCACTTTCATCGATTTGAGAGAATTTAAAATGTAGATTTATATTTTTGCGTGAAGATGCAGAGTTAAGGGGATACTAAAACTGAAAGCTTTATCTACTGACTTTTTTGCAAAGTTTATGTCGTATTGCTTGTACAAAATTACAAATGAAACTTTTACTCAATGAAAGTATGTGCAAAAATAAATAGGAGCATTACTCAATATGTGACGAAATCGAAAAAAAATTTTAAGTGTAAAATCTCAAGCTATCAGTTTATATTTACCTAATCCAAAAGTTCCACAGCTTGTGCATACCAAAAATGTGGATGCACCAAATAAAAAAATTTTAAAAAACATTGCTGTATCTTCGCATGTAAATTCAGCAGCTTAAGAATATGCAGAAAGTTTGCAGAAAGATTTTTACACGTGCATGCTTAGATTTTCCGTTGAATATGGTAAGACAAAGCAACTCACATGTACGTAAGTTCTGTGTGTCGTACAAGAAATATGAAAAGGATAGGATAATTGTATTAGTGACGATCGTCTTTATGTTATCGACATTGTTCGTCATTGACTTTAGCCATTTTCCTTTTAATTCGCATTGAGATAATTCTTGTGAATCTCTATTCAAATTTTTCGTCAGCACAGATGACAGTTTCGACGCACTTTGGTTGTGATATATATGTATAAAACAGATCGAACTGACCGTCATTTATGCGCTGTGCCTTCGCGCTCGCGTACTGTGATTTGCGCTCGAGAGCCTTGGGACTTGCATAATACGGCATGTATCTTCCCCGCGACCTACGTCCTGCAATCCACATTTGTTGTAGACGGGCCTTTACGCGAACAGCGACTTGCCTGCGGATTCATCAAGCGGAATGTTGCGCCGGCAATTTCTGGAAGATAAATTACGTCTGCATACGCTTCGCGGATTTCTATTTGCGATGCTGCCTCGCTACAAGATTTCGCGGTCTGCTCGCGTGTATTCGCCACGTCGAAGCCTGCTCCCGATGCGCAAACAAATACAACCGCCGCTTGTCTGTGTGTGTGTGTGTGTATGTATGTGTAAGTCAGCTACACCGCGTTAATTGGGAAGAGCGCTTGATTAACTCCCAGCTCGGTAAAAATGTATCGCTACGGTAGTCCGGTTAGACGAGTCTTTTATGTATTTTTTATGTAATTTAGATCTATCGTATAATACCTATGTAAAGAACGAGCACTTTAACGCCAAGTTATATCCTTCTTAATAAATGTAGTGTAAGGGAGGTCTATGTTGTTTATATGTTTGTTTTTAGTATTTATCTTGAGAGAAATAGTAGTACGTACAAAATCACAAAATAGTCCTTTTAGAACACATAAATACTTTTCCCTGAGCTTCATTAAAATCGGAATAATATTACAGTTAAGAAATTGATTTGGTAATAGTAAAATAAATTTTCGAGACCTCTCAAAATTTTGTATCAATATTCTCCATCGTGACTGAATAAAATTAAGCGATGTGTTACTAGCTAGAATGAAATTTTTTTACAAGTATATAATATACTAGTAATAAATGCAATTTTCATTCATAAAATAATTAAAATAAAGCATATGGGCGGGCGAGGTAAAGTTGAGTCATAATTAAAGGCCGGTAGGAAGGCTGTGGATGCTGTGGAACTAATCAGGATACATATTTTATAACGTGGCCTTCTTATCCTACACTGGGCAACTAAACCAGAGCAAGATAGTTATGTTGCATGTTCATATTTTGATTATTACAAAACAAAATATACGGTTAACAGATTCGTGGCGAGTATTTGTACGTAAAAGAAGGTTGCTTCTATCATGTTTATACAGTCAGTCACAACAATTAGTTGCCTAAGAAGTTGTAACTTCGAAATTCTGAAATAGAGCACCTGGCCCGGTCTCTCCTAGCACCCCGAGAAATTTTGATCCTATTCAGTAATTTCAGACATCAGGATCAAAGTAGGAATAAATTATATCATTAGAATTAAATCTACTTTGTTATCTTAGCTTCTATCTTAGCTGAGGTATAGAATTCAAGGTTCAACATAAGGCCAAAATTTCGACTCGGAAATGAGTGTCAATATCGTCAAAATAGGTTTCATCTAGGTTGTACATTATCTAAGTAGGCTCAAACTATTTTTAAGAGCGTCAAGTTAGCGTCAAAATTTTGACAAGGAAGAGTTAAAGGTTCAAAAGAGAAGTTAATAAGTATTAATATCATCAAAGTAGGTTTTTATCTAGGCTATAAACTGTTTAAGTAGGCGCAAACTATCCTTAAGAGCGTCAAAGTAGCATCAAAATTTCGACTCAGGACAATTATTATTTTTTACAATTTCGATCACGCGACGTTCACTCGAATCAGCTTAGTTTCTAAGTTGATATCATTTCAAATCATTCCACGGTGGATTTGGGAAAAGTTATCAGCGCAATGTGAACAATAGTAAGCGCGAAAGACTTTCCTAACGCGGTTGTATTCTCGATCAAGTCTATCATTTACGCCTTAATATCTTGTACTCCAATATCCTGATTGAATTTTCCACAAGATCATTGATTGAAATAATCATGTCCGATTATAAACGCGACGTCTCGAACAACGCCTTTCATCCTAGATTTGACCTGGGTTAGAGCTCGTTCGACAAAACGAATGCATCTGTTTATCCGTTTCTTAAACTACCTCGATCGTTGGCTCGATCGTTTGCGGAATTTATGGCGAATCGCTGACGGTCGGGATGCGAATCGATTCGGGTGCGAATCTCGTTCTAAACTGCGGCGCGAGCACCGCTTTCTCTCTCTCTTGCATTTCCGCTCCCACCCAAACGATCTCAACGAGCTATCGAGACAGGCGATGGCTGAGAAAGAAGATTTCTTTCGCGCTGATAAATAGAATAAAGTAGGATGGAATGGAGCAAAGTGAGATCGATAAGAGGCGATAACATCTCGTTACATGAAGTAAACTTCAGCGACGCTGATCCTCCTTTTTTTATACGCGAACACAAAATTAGTGACTGCTGAGGTTGCACTTCCTTGCCGCACCCCTAAATTTGGAATATTTTATACCTAAAGTTGGAATATTTCATTTATATACTCGATGTTGAGAAAGTGCGACGAAAACGGCCATTCCGTAATGGACGCACGATAGACGGGAGTTGAATTTTTGTTCATTCCGGGCGCGGCGCGAATCCCGAGAAGGATACAGCGCCCGAAAGACGTCTAATTTCCCGGCTCCGTGTAACGTTGTGTATGAGATTACCGTCGGTGCGCTCGTAAAACATCGCGAGATTTCCCGTGATCCGCTCCTGCCGTCGTATAACAAGTAAACGGGACGTGAGGGGGCACGCGTATAGGTGAAACCTGCTGCTACCTTGAGCTACCTTGAAGTCGATCTCGACCTTCCGTCGAATAACTTCGATTTTTAGATCTCTAGGAAGATATTAAAGTCGTAAAAGTAAGGCAGTGACATAAAGAGTTACCGTTGCCTCACATACTACTGTTTATAATGATAGTATCATATAGATGTTAGTAATATTATGAAATATACTGTAAATTGGGTTACACGCTATTATTCACATGAAGATACTATAATATATTGTTAAATTAAATTATATTATTAAGGTATATATTAATTATTATAAAGTATAAATTATATATAAAGTATATAAATATATATAAAATATAAATTAATTATTAAAAAATATATATATTAAATATATTAATAAATATACTTTTAATAATAGTGTTTTAAATAACAACACGCGTAAATGATGGTATATTATTTGTCAACTTTTAACAGAAAAAGGACGATAAGAGCTTAGCAGTAGATGTTAGTCGCACGTATTTATCATTTATTATATACACGAATTTTATTTCAGCGATATGTTTGGGCTACTTCTTCTTCAGCTACAAAAAAAAATTGAAGAAAACGGTCCGAAAGATCGCCGTGTGTACAATAAATTACTTTTCTTATTAAAATTTGATAGAATTACTTTTCTTATTAAAATTTGATGAGTATCAAAGAGCCTTTACTCATCCTACAGATTTGTGTATTATTTTACTAAACAATTTGCAACAACAGATCCATGCCTGTATCATTTTTAAACCCCCAGATACAAATAAGTTGAATATTTCACTCGCTTGTCCCTGCCGCGCGGGAACGAGTTCAATTTTACGCGATACCGTAGATACACGTCGACGATGAGAAGAAGTACCCGCAGACACCACACTTTATCAAACAATTAGATAAAGCCGCGTGGGCAGTGGAAAAATGTTAACCCGTCAAGCGCGCGCGCGTACACACGTGTATCCGGGATAGTAATACCGGATTGCAACACACGCTCTCGTGTAATATACAGAGTCCTTTATTCCGATCTCGCAGGATCTTACGGAACGCCCAACCCGAGTATGCGCACAAAGCGCAGCGTCATGCGGGACGAGAGAGTCGACAGCGCGGCTTTTATATTATTGTCACTCGACGTAACCCTCCGTGTCCGGCGTGAACCGAACCGCCGGCGTGGCGGCTCGCCTGGCCGATTAAGCAATAAACTATTTTATCTTCCATCTGCGTGCTGCGCCGGATAAGGATTCCGCGCAAACAATCCGCCGGGACAGCATCAGCTGACGGACGACGGTCCGTCCGTCCACCGTGGTCGTCCGTAGCGGACGGTTCGCCGGGGCCCTTGACGCGCGTACCTCGTCGGGCCCGCTCGTTCGCTCACTCGATCCGTCCGTCGGTCGGTCGGTCGGTCGGTCGGTCGGTCGGTTGGTTGGTCGGTCGGTCGGTTGGTCGGTTGGTTTCCCAGCACCAGCGATTGCACGCAACCGGGACCCTATCCCGGGCCCCGGGACGCTTCGATCGCTTAGTGTAATCCAGTCGGTAAAGTGTAAGTGGTTCACCTTGATAGGGCCTCCTTTACCTCGGGGTCCTCCTTCTCCTCTTCCCCGGCACCTCCGGGGCCCCAACCTTCCGCTACCTTCTTCCATCGGGACCCCTCCGTCCCCTCGCCGCTCCCAAGCGGACCGCCACCTTCCTTCTCGCCTGTCTCTCTGGTTCTCTCGTTCTTCCTCTCGCTTCCTTCTCGCACCCGGAGGGCCCCGGCAGGGCCGTGCGTTTTCTCCTCGTGACCCGAGGGCACCACAGACTGGCCCGCCCATTTGTAGCGCCCATGTCTGCGACCAGCCGCCCGCGGAGCGATGCATGCTTCATGTGTGTATGTGTGTGTGTGTGTGTGTGTGTGTGTGTATGTGTATTGTGCGTGTGGTGTGCATAAGAACGTGTGCGCCGGGTAGGCTACATCGCTGAATAAATTCTCGAGGTTTTCGGCCGGCTCTACATCAGTGTTTGGCATATTCGTTCAAATTTGCCTTTAATTAATTGTGAGGCTGTGATGGGCAAGCCGCTTTTTGAACGATATTATTATTAAAAATCACTTAGCACGGGATAAGGGTTGCGAAAGAAATCCTTTGAGTCGGTCTGTCGTAGCGGTTTTAGTTCATTTGTTTGCCGTATTGAAGAACAAGAATTGAATAGTTGGTTGACTAATACCAGGAGCCAATAGAACATTCGCGTCCTTGGGACCAAAATGATGTGCACGAAGAGAGGATTTTGTAATAAATATTATTTTTTATCTATAAATAGAATGAATAACTGCTCTTATAAAAAATTAAGATTTTCAGGAAAAATATATTTTCTTATTTGAAAAAATGTTTCGTATTAGTAAATATGTTATTAGTGTTCGCTGAAAAATATGTTCTATTTCTTAGATATTTTTCTTTGTGCATGTTTCGAGCGAAATTTACGTAGTAGCTTGGCAGGATAGACCTTACTGACAATTTATTCCTGTGCTACTAGAAACATTGTGAAATGTAAAGGAATTCATATGAAAGAGAAAACTACAATATTCTCTCCGTGTAAAATTCAAAATATGTTAAGGCACTTGGTGTTTTCCATGAGGTTCCTAAATCTTCGAATTCCTCAAAGTAAGAAGACCCTGAAATCTTGAATACGAACTCCTACGAATTTTTATATGGTGGTATGCTCGAACGTATCGCTCGGGATCCCGTCGGGATTTCCTCCACGTTACCAATAAGAACGCCCCAAAAAATACGCAATCAATTTTGGAGCCCTCGGACACGTTCGTCCTTCTGCCGTTAGAGAGATGACCGTATAAACGACGCGTACGTGCGACCGTGTACACTTTCGCAAAAGGCGAAGACTGTATGCGTATGTGTACGTAAACGCGCGTTATAAATGCGCGTTCATACGTGCCGCCGTAACTTTCTCGTGCTGATGCAGGCGGAAAGAAGAAGAAGGAGGGAGAGTGAGTGTGTGAGAGAGAGGGAGAGAGTGAGAGAAGAACGGGAGAGAAGGAGAGAGAGAGAGTGGTAGAAGCGCGAGGAGAAGAGAGACCGAGAATGTAAAATGTCGTGCGCACACGCCCTGCCGTAATTGCAGTTTGCGTTTCTCACGCGAGGATCTTCGACGTGATCTTCGGCTTCGTACGAAGCTGCCGCTGCAGGAGAGAGGACGATAATTTCCGATGCGCGATAAAACCGTTCGATTTATGTCGCGGGATTGAGGGACGGCGATCTCGGCGGATTTTGGCGAAGAACGAGCTCGACCTCTTCCCAGCCTCCCCCGCCCTCCCTCCATCCCTCCCTCACACCTACTCTCTGCCGGGATAATGTCGAAGAAAAGCGGCGCTCGCCCACGGCGTTCGCCGGATTAATAAACAAGTGCAACTTCGGGCGCGATGAAAGTTGAGATTGGGACGTATGCATCGCGCGCGTGTGCGAATTATTGTCAATAAAATAATACGGATTATAGATGCTACACGGAGAAAAATGCTATGGTTATTATATTCACATATATATAGTTAGAGATCACGAAAGAAATCACATATAATATATACGAAATCACATATAATATATTCATAATTATCTCAACTGGAGGAATATATATTGCTGTCTCTCTGCTGTGGTTTGCAGAACGAATACTATGGTTGAGAGATCCGTAGAGTTTACTATACAGCAGTAGAGAGTACTATACAAACACATATGGATGTGTAGTGAAAAAGATTTAGGTTAAGGTACCACTTCCAGAATACTACAATCATCTAGTATGCATGCGCGAAAAATAACATTAATATTTTGTTATGGTAACCACATTCAGGCAAGTAATATCCATAGTGTTTTTTTCCTGGTAATAATATTTATTAATTTAGGGTGACTTTTATACCAAACTCTGAATTGCACATGAGCAATGTCTTAATTTATTTTTGCACATATTTTCATTGTGTAAAAACGATTGTAACTCTGTGTAGCCAATATGTGATGTAAACCTTGCGGAAAAGAATCGGCAAAGGTTTCAGATGTGGCATTCCCTTAATATGTACAACAATTTTGAGTATCCATTAATCGTCGGATTAAATGAAATTTTAGCTGAAGTTGTTATTCGAAAAATCAAGCAAAAAGTTCCTTTTTCATCTCAATTTTGTTTATAGTTTTGTGTCCTTTAATTTTTCACGTTCACGAAACGCGACGCTCACTGTGGTTGTCGCCAATCCGTTCGAATCCATATTTAAACATCCTATCTGCGATATTTAACAATTAACAGTGAAACTTTTTTTTCCCACGGGAATAACGCGGAAACGATAGTGCGTCGCTGTTAATAGCGATTCGAAGATTTATTACGCTCACAGTCCCGATGCGCTTATCGTCCGATCGATACGATTCCGGCCGGGAGACTTGCTCCGACTGCAAGTGCGGAGGGTTAAGAAGCAGAAGTAAAGTGTCTGCAGAACTCCGTCGCATTGCGCCGGGTGTAGCACGCTTCTGACGATACGTCTAAACAGCAACTCGCTTCTACAATGCGCTCGCTTTTAGACGATTCATCCAGGATGATTATCAAGAGTGAACCGTGCAAATTTGCCTTAAGCGAGTCGTAATGCAAGCCGACGATCGCGCGAATTGACGACTCGCGCGATCGCGGCACACGTAATGCCGTAACCGGAATTACTGCACCTCTCGTCGCGTCGCAAAGCGAGCCTCGATTTGCAGCGCAGCAGCAGTGCAATCGACTCGGGAGAACCAATGCTCGTACTTTTTTCGTTTTTCTCTCCGAAGTGTAACAAGGTCAGCTGTAGCAAGAATCTGTGTGTGGCAGCTGAATCTCGTTGCAATATGTGGGTACCTACACGGGAAAAAAGGTTTGGTTGAATTAACCAAATATATGGTCGAATATGAACGATCCAGAAATTCCGATTGAAGTAACCCGAATTCTGTTTAAGTTGACAAGATTTTTGGTTGATTAACCAAACATGTCTGATAAATAACCAGACCAACCAAAACAGAATTCGAGTTAACTTAAACAGAATTCGGGTTACTTCAATCGGAATTTCTGGATCGTTCATATTCGACCAGATATTTGGTTAATTCAACCAAACCTTTT
Source organism: Odontomachus brunneus (assembly GCF_010583005.1). Classification (NCBI taxonomy): domain Eukaryota; kingdom Metazoa; phylum Arthropoda; class Insecta; order Hymenoptera; family Formicidae; genus Odontomachus; species Odontomachus brunneus. Next base: position 1,993,587 of record NW_022639493.1, on the reverse strand, counting down.
TTTCCGTGTACACTAAGAGAAAAATTATATTAACCAATATTTCTTTGATGGGTGCCATTAACACATTTACTTAAATTTACATTCTCTTTATTTAAACCAAATATTGTTTATTTAAATTAAGTAAACAATATTTTGATGAATGTAGATTTAAGTAAATATGTTAATGCCGTCCACCCATCGAAGAAATATTTGTTGATTTTAATATAATTTTTCTCTCAGTGTAATAGCGTAGTCGCCAATAAACATGGGGCCTGTTCTTTGTAGCTGCACTACTGAACTGGTGCAATACATTGAAGTGAGACAAATGTACGTTTTCTCATTCTAACTTACTGCATTAGTTCAGCAGCGCAGCGACAAAGAATAGATCTATATATTTAATTGCGAAACCGATATAGGAGCAACAATATATTCAGAAAAAAAGCAGCTGGATCGATAAAATTAACAGTCCTCCAAAAAATATTGTACCCATTGTAGAGATTGAAAGTTTGATGAACTGTACAGTCGAGTACTAAAAGATTGTCTGTAATTTTTAGGGTGAGCTTGTGAACTCCTCATCTTGTCTAATAGGCGAATTCATTTTCCAATGGAAGAATGCTTTTGTTGGACAAGAAAGATGAATTCACAAACTTGCTCCAAAAATTACTGACGAACTTCTTGTTTTCAACTGTACACACTGAGTTTAATTAATCCCTTCAGACCTGATTTTTTTTAAAGCAAAAGAAAAGAAATGTCAAGAATTGTCAAGAAATGTCATGTGTTTCGAAAACAATCCGATAGATGGAGGTTGTATACAATCTTAGTAATAAAATATACTCAAAGCAAAAATGTATACATAGTTGCTGTTACAGATTCAATATTTTAATTCAGATATTGACGTAGTAAACTAGTGTACATTATAATGTGCGTGGAGTCTGAAAGGATTAAAGAAAATTAAGGCCAGCTGAATTTATTCACAGCAAACTTAACATAAAATGCGTCGCTAACTCTTAACGTCCGTCTCGTTCGGCGATTATCGTAGAACTGGCTCAGTCTTATTTGCCTTTCGCGCGATTAGTCATTCACTAGGACTAAAACTTTGAAAAAACAAAGTGACACGCAAGTTCGCGAGCAACCGCGGCGTTATGAATTATTAAAAAGTAGATCTCTCCGCGAGAAACATTTTCGAAACTAAAAAATTATACTATTGCCTTCAAAAAGATATTGTACTTATTGTAGTGGTAGTGGTATAACTGTAGTGGTAGTGTTTCCACCGAAAATTATTGAATACTCACTGATCATTAATGAAATACATCTTTCACTGATTCAATCAGAAACATTTTTACTAATTCACCTTAAGAAAGTTCTGTTTTAATCTTAGATCTATCCTTTTTAGTTAAAGTTCCGTACTTTGTAATCTGTTTTTCTTAGCTAAGTTGCACTTTTCACCTTTAGAGTGAAATAAGCATACAATGTGACGTTGAAGGGAAAAGGAAAGAAGTTAGTTCAGTACTGAGAAAGAAAGAAAAGAACTTACAGTGAAGTTTCAGTTCACAGCTGAAAAAACACAGACTTGTTGATCACTCGGGTACGTCCGCCAGCAGGCGGGCCTCGCGGATATCGCAGATCCACTCGCGCAATTAAAATCTGACATCGAGTCGGAGCTGCTGGCCGAGGAGATCTGTTCTATCGCGCCATGGTAGACAGAAAACGTCAAGGATTCGTCGCGCGGTGATCTCTGCGGAATACCGGAACCGCGTGTATCGATTGAAGAAAGTGATCGGTCCTGACGATGCCCGTATGACAATAGTGGAAGAGAATGGAGAACAAGGGAGTAAACTATTGCGATAGATTGCGTGTACGTGCGCGGAAGCGAAGGAGATCGCGGTCGCCGTTATAAAAGTTTTAATCGCACCACCGGTCGCTGACAAAAAGCGTTTCCGCCGCCTTCTCTCTCTCTCTCTCTCTCTCTCTCTCTCTCTCTCTCTCTCTCTCTCTCTCTCTGTGCGCGCA
>NW_022639493.1:1978559-1991147 GCF_010583005.1 Odontomachus brunneus | reverse complement strand
CTCTCTCTCTCTCTCTCTCTCTCTCTCTCTCTCTCTCTCTCTCTCTCTCTCTTTCTCCTTCTTCTCTCCCCTTCTCTGTAGTTGTCGAGTATGCCCGATGGCGAGGTTACCGCGAGGGCCAGAAACTGTTGCCGCGAGATGAGTAGATGGGTGGGTAGGTAGGTAGGTAGGTAAGTAGGTAGGTAACGTCTGGTTTTAGCCCGCCGTCCAAGATTAATGGACGCGTTTTTCGTCGCGGAAGTAAATCGCCGTTTCGCGGGACGTCGATCTGTCGATCGACCGCGACCGATTCTGGGATCGAGCGTGTCGTTGATTGTACGCGTCGGAATTTCGCCGGTGATGGTCGGTTAGCCATCTGCCGCTCTCGGTTTACCGGATTGACTTGTCGATTGTATTGAGTGGAAGAAGACAACGCGGGAGATAGACTGTGCTGTTCAGTGAAATCAGTATGTCCGAAGAAATAAAGTAAATAAGTGAAAAACACAAAAGAAGTAGAGGACGAGGCACGAAGTCTGTGTGTGAAGCGTTTGCACCGCACAAGTTCGTGAGGGGAAGCGACGCTCTTTCGAACGGCGATCGGGAATTTCAGGCATCTTCGGTCGCTGGCTACTTCTCAATCTCTTTGTACTCTTTTTTTTTTTATTCTTTGAGGTGCACAAACAAGACGAAAGATCTTGCAAACTATAGACCTTTATGAGGTAAAACATTCAGTGGCCAGCACTGAACTATTTTCAGGTATATGGAGGGATTTATTTAATTAATTATTTATTTATTATTATTTTTATTATCTAATTTTTCTTTTTAGTTCCCTCAATATTTAATAAAATCTGTGCAAGAGTATTAGAACTTTTAGCCTCCATAAAAGGCTGTGAAGATTTAATTGAATGTTCCATAAGAGACTGTAAAGACCTAACTAGAAAAGGAAGCCCTGTTAGTGCAGGCATTCATTTTTATTTAGCTTGATTTCTATTGGAGCTAGCTAGACAAAGTCAAGCTAAACAATAATTGAATGTCTGGAATAATAAAAGGGGAATATAGTTTCAAATATTGTCTTCAAGCCACTCATAAGAAGACTAATCTATGTAAGATAAAGGTACTAATGCTTGAACATGTATCTAACTCTGAACATTCTTATTGTTTTGGTCTTTAAATACGAATATTTAAACTTCTAAAATGGAATATATGTATTCTTAATAGTTGAAAATATTCATGTTAACATTATCATCATTAACAATAAGAATGCCCAGAGTTATGTTTATTTTTTCTTTTCTTATCCGAATCGAGCGATAGATTCACATCGGTCGAGACTGCGTATATACTTTTCTAGAAGAAAAGTGTGGGAGAGCGGCGGAAAGGTGAGCGCAAACGGGATACTAAACTATGCTCGAACTAATTACCGAAGTTCTGGAGCGGCCAGTAAAACCATTATACAAACGCGCGCGATATTTACGGAGATGCGCGCGCGCGGACCATCCACCCTCTCGCTCCGACCTCTCGCTTCTCTCCTCTCTTTCCTCGTGTTTCTTCACGCGAGTTCGCTACTGACGTGACTCTTTTTGCATGACGGCGAACAGCGCGCGAAAACACGACGGTAAAGAAATAATTGGTCCCCGGGGGAACACGCGGCGGAATGGTGATATAAATTGATTTCGATTGTATCACGTCACTGAATTCTCGCTGACAAAGTTTGCCGCGGGAAAAAAAGAACAATGCATCGTACGCCACTGGTAAATTGGATAGCTTAAAAAACTGATTGATAATCTATTACAGACACTGGCAATTTATATTTAATAATTTTGTGCTAATTTGATGGGAGATTCATTATGGTATTTTTATATTGCATTATCGACTTACATGAACTGTCTGTGTGGCAGAAGTAACTCCTGACGTTTGAGCTTTAACAAGATAATCGATATTTCGATGCATTTTCCACTGCATGTTCACTCGCCGCTAAAAGAGTCAAGACACACTCAAAGAGAAATACATGATAACAGCAACTACATACAGGTGACAAAACAAGTTTTGTATGTACAGAATCAATGTATAGTTTAATAAAAAACTATACTTAACTATATTTCAGTTGTAGTAAAACTGAAACTGAATACTTTTAGAAGAACTTTATAGACAATTAAAGATCTAAATATTCCTCTCGTAATCATTTAGTTTTAATTGCAATAACTACAAAGTAGTTTGTTAACCCCTCAAGTGGAATAATTCCCTCTGGAAACATTTCATGGTAAAATATTAAATTCCTTTTATTTTACTTAAATTATTGTAATTTTTTGAATTCGTAGCACGAAGAGAAAGATATAAATAAAAATTAGATGTATCTTGTATTCTTTTTTTCAAAATTCTTGAAAAATAACAATAAAAATAAAATAAATTTAGATACAAACCAAAACCTAAATAGAATTGCACAATTGTTTTAAATCTCCACTAAAAAAATTAAAGCACATACATTGATTCTAATATATATAAAACTTGTATAGTTCTTCACTTATATAACTGAAAAATACTTAAAAGTACTTAAAATACTAAAAAGTAGTAAATATTTATTTTGGAGATATTAATAATATATATTGATTTAAATCTAAATTCTTTTATATAAATAGAATGAACAATCATTTTCTTCAAAAAATCAAGTTTTCTCAAGGTTTTAATTGGAAAAATATTTTATATATTGGTATTATAGTAAAAATATATTATTATATATATATTATCTATCCTAAGTATTTTTTATTTTTTAGATACTTTTTCTCTCACTGTAGTTTTCACCAATATGTATTTTTCTCTGAATGTACAGAAGTGTATAAAGTTTCCCCTCTTTCGCGAAGAGCTCACATACGAAAGTTCGAGGACAATACACGAAGACACATCGATGGATTGTCGCGGTGAGTCCTCACTACGCTTCGTCCTTACGAAGCGAACTGGCTCCAAGCGAAATGTCGTTCGTTGGATTGAATTATTTCATGCCATCGTCGTCGTCGTTGTCGTCGTCGTCGGCGACAGCGGCGGTGGCGTCCTTCCGAACGGACGTATCGGAAGCCACGGATGGCAGCAAAGGACGATTATGAGAGGGAGGGAAGAAGGTGGAGGACGAGAAATAAAAGGAGAGAACCAAACTGGACGCGATCTATACCCCCGGCTACTGCATACGCATTTATTATAATCCACGAAATCCCGAGAAGAAGATTCCGCGGGTTACCCTCTGCGCCGGATCGAAGCGTCTGATAGAGAACGGCGGGAGGGAGGAAGGGGGGCGAACGATAGGAAGCGAGAGAGGGCGAGGAGGAGGATTCTCTTCCGACGCGAGGGGAAAATATATCGTCGAAACAAAAGCAAGGTGAGCCTCCCTCGTATGAGCGAAGGCGGAGAGCGAAACCGGCGAGGGGACTAAGAGAAAGAGTCGAGGTGCGGAGAAAGGGGATGGGGCTAGAAGAGGAAGAAGGAGGGTACAGGAGAGAGGAGGAAAAGGAACCCGGGTCGTGGAGGTAGCTTCCTCTCTCCTCCCCCTCCTGCCGCCGCGGTAACCTCAATTTTTAAGCATAACTCATGCGCGAGCGAGCCGCGCTTAAATCTTCTGTCCGAATAATAAGAGGAGCGCATTTACTTTGAGGCTACTGCGGTGACAACCTATCCGAAGCCCGTCGACGTACCACGAAGAAGGAACACGAGGATGAGGAAGAGACATAGGAGAAGGGCGAAGGAGAGAAAGAGGAGAGGTAGTTGTAGTGGGGCGCGTTTGGCAAGGCCGAAAGAATCGTTATTCCTCGCTGGGTTGCCAACTTGCGAGATGGCCCTTTGATTTCACCGATCCTGCGAGCAGCCACCTCGCGTTGGCCACCACGCTGAGGCTAGTCATGCTGATGCTGGCCGCGACGATGCCGAAGCTATGCATTCACGTGCGGATGTGTTCTAGATGGCTTGACAATTATTTTCCGTAAAAATCGGAAATTTGGATAACAAATACCTATCCGTTAATAATGAAGAAGTCTCTTTTATTCGGCCCAAATGGGGTTCGCTAGACTCTCATAATATTGTCTCTTGTATATTAACCCTCACATGACACACATGCTTTGAGCATATCGTTTATTTCATCTCGTAAAAATGCTAATAAAAAATCTATAAAAATTATAATTATATTTTCAAGTCTGTAGAATAGAATGGCATGTGCAGAAATGATTGCGGATACTTACTTTATTATATTTTATTTTATTACATATATAAAAAAACGCTATAGACGTTTAAAAATAAAATTCGTAACTTCTCTAAAAATATAAAAATAAAAAAATTTTTTCGTATTTTCTTTAAGAATGAATTTAAGGAATTAACACTCTAGAATTTTCTTGTCAATATTGGAACGTTTAAGTAAAACAATAGTACATTTTTGAAATTGTCGAAAAGTACAGTTATTTGAGTACACTAAAATACGTCATTCTTCAGTTTTCTAATGTTAAAAATGGTATCTTTTAGAAAATGTATTTAAAATATATATTTTTTCAAGAAATATTTTTCCTCCCGAGAGTTAATCTATTCGCGAATTATTTAGAATGTTTTGCTTTTGCGCACGATTGTTTGTCGCGTGAAACATGAACACTGGACTAGAGATACATTGGACGTGTATGTCTCCTTTATAAAAAATGCTTCTCTATAAAGAACAAAAAAAAAACAAATTAACAAAATCACGTTACGCGCTTCAGAGGTGGCACTACTTTTACCTCTCGGTGCTCGCATTTTTCGCAAGATGACACGAACGCGGACGAGCATCACTCGCGCGATTTTTCCACGGCGACTTTTCAGACGTCCGTTAACACGTTAATTCCTAGCCCCCCACACGTTAATTAGCCCCCCCCCCCTCCGTATCTCCATTAGCCGCCGTCATGCGGAATTCGTGCAGCTCCTAGTTTACGCTTTACAGGACATTAACATAACGCGTCCCCCGTGCACTCTATCGAGAGCTGACGTCAATTAATACGAAATCGTTCGCCGTAGGCTCGCCATGAAATGGATTCCGCCCGGAACTCGAATTACCGGTTCTCCTCTAGCGGCGCAACAAAATAACAATCGAGTCGCGCGCGCGCGTCCACTCGCTCGTCCGCCCGCTCGACTCGTTTATACGTATACCTGGGGCCCCGTAATAGTGTGTTTCTCTATTCCCTCTGTTACGACGACGAGAAGAGGCGAAGAGCCAGGATGACTTCCTCGCGAGCGCGAAGAGCACGATACAATGTCAGCGAGTCGGCCACTCGGCTGGCCATTAGTAATATCGATGATGCACGCGCGTGCATATCAATGTCTTTCGGCGAAAGTGCACGTCCGTGGCGCGTTAAGTAACGAGATAATCAAGCGGCCTCGATTGCACATCCGGTCCGCGAGCCCGAGCACTTATCTCGTTACGCGCGCTGAGTATTTAAAGACGACGCATGCGAGAGAGTCGCTCCTATGCAACAAATCTAATTAAGGTCGGACTAGAGCGCGCGGACGTGCAGCATACGCGCGTATACGGGGTGTCTTGGAGTTGCGTTTCTCCCGATATTCCGTATTCCGACTGCGTATTATGCGGTGAATGCCGCCGCCTGATCTTCAAATGCCGTTACACGCGCCGCGGTCAGCCGCGTTTAAGGAGTTCATTCAGTTTGAATTGCTTCAAATTATACAACAATTTGGCGTAACATTTATCGCAGTCGAACACACTAGTTCCATGCGATTTGTTTGCACCTTTCGTGAGAAATTTTATACTGAATTTTATCTCGCAATTTTGCACGTGCATGACCTTGTGGTATAAGCAACACAGACCATTATTCCAGTGTAATATCGTAGAAAGTGATACCATCACACAAACTTATCGTTATAAATATTACATATCAGGAAACACGGCATTGAAGATAGTATACCGTTTTTGTATAATGATCGATTGGCTAGAAAACTGCTGTTTTGTAGCCTTCGAATAACATTGTACTGAGTAAAATATGGCAAGATAACATAAAATCAATTTCAAATTAATGTTTGTTATTTAGACAGTGAAATATATAAAAACGTAATTTTCGATAAATACTGAAGTAGTATTCGATAAATACTGTAGTATTCGTAGTATTCGATAAATACTGAACTTATAAATAGTTCTCTTGACTCGCCACTGAAAATACGTCCCTTGGCTCTACACATAGCTAGAGAATAAGCTTCTTAACGTTGAACTTTGCGTGTTTGGAGGTGCTGAGGTTCTCCACGTCGAAGTTCTCTAGTAAATACAATGACTCAGTCGAGACGCGATTGATCGGAGACACCCCTTATACGCGCGCACTCGCGATACTGTAATTATTCAGCAGGCATGTTAAACGTCTGATGTACCTAGCCGCGAAATGTTGCGTAATGCATCATGAGAGCGTGGCGAATACCGAGCTCGCTTAGCCGACGATCGAATCGAACTTAATTGACGCACGAAACCGGTTGCGCAATCCCATCGCCTAGCGAGAAAGTCAGGCGAATCGAGATTTACGGGGAAACCGATAACCCGTCGCTCCGCGGATTTTTCACGCCTCGATGTCTTTACCGCAAAATAGGACGCGCCGATCGCCGATTGCTGATGTCTATAATCGACTGCGTCGTGCAACTAGCCCTGCAAATCAGGACGCACACCAATACGAGAAATATCTTTTAATAGTCTGATATTAAAATTGCTGCGTTCCTCAATTAATCTTTAATTAAAAATTAATTATTCCTTAGTCAATTTAAGATGCGTGTAAAAAACAACTTTTTAATACAGTTGATACATAGAAAAAACAATTTCTTTGGATTCAATAAATTTTATTAAATTCAAAGAAATTTATCCATTGGGATAGTCTAAATAAATGAATTTTTTGTTGAAGAAAATTATTGTTATCGTACAATAATTTATTGTTTGGTTTAAAAAAGAAAATTGTTTCACTTAATTTTCTCATTTTATTAAAAAGGTTCGAAAATTTGAAAATTCTGTTCAAATCATCTTACGAAATTTGAAAATTTCTTTTTTTTTTCGCAACGCTCTGTCTTTCTTATTATTTCATATGCATTGAAGTATATTATAAACTGATTAAGTTATTATTTTTGAAATTGCTCAAAATTATTTTAAAAATTTCTATCGAATTAAAATATACTCTAAACTAATTAAATTAAAATATTCTAGTATATTTTTAGTTACATACATATACACATACACATAGAACTGTTTAAAGAAGTATATCGCCCCGCGAATAATTTTTCTTATACCAACACCCCCAACATTTCAAAGTCACGGAGGTCTGTGTCTTCAACATCGTAACGTGGCATTCCGTAATCATGGTATATCCACGATATCGAGACACAGACGCGGCGCGCGGGACGGGGGTTTCGGAAAGCGCGATCTAAACGAGAGGTCGGCGGACTTTTTAATTTCCCGCAAAATGGAGTCCTTCTCGCGCGCCAGCGCGCTCCACGCCCATCCCTTGTCCCGCGCAGTGATAAAGCAAATAGAGCCGCTCCCGTCGCGCCGCAATAAACCCCATCGTCCTCTCTCCCCCGTCCACTCCCGAAATCGCGCAATTTAAATAAATTTACATCCGTTTGTACGCGAATAAATTTCACTTCGTTCTTGGCGCCTCTCTCTCTCTCTCTCTCTCCCCCTCTCGTTCTCCCTCCCACCCCCTCTCTTTTTCTCTCTCTCTCTCTCCCTTCCCATTTCTTCCTCTCTCTCTTCCTCTTTCTAACCTCCTCGCTCCTCCGCTCGCCGGCTCCTTGTCCCCTGCTCGGCGCGGAAATCATTTCGGCCAGTCCCTGTCCCTGCGGTTTCTCCTTTGCCACCGTCGATGAATAATCAAAAAGGGGCGTCTTCCGTGGCCGACCGCCGGTTGATAGCTGCTGCTGGCCGATGAACGCCGTGCACACAGCCGGCGATAAATGAATGCATATTCGTCCGCGAATAGTTTGTCGCGGTCGCATTCGCACCTCTCTGAGCGATTTCAGCCCCCACCTTTCCGCGTGGTCGAAGGTCGCGGAGGGACCTTCTTCTTGCGTGAGAATGGGGTCGGGGCACGGAGCAAGAAGCAACCCTTCGACCTCAGATGTCAAGTTTTCATGTCGCAATCCGTCGATAACTACTGAGGAGATTGCTAAGATCACACATGTGTGTGTTTCTCCATCCACCGCGCCCTTTAATTACATCTTCGGAGAATTTCCTGAAGAAGTGACAACGTTATTTACGCTTGCCACGATATACCGTAGACGTGTGTTGAATGCGTTTCTTCTCAAATCGCGCTCGAGCGAGAGCTATAGCGGTGTAACTGCCTGCGCCTGTTAACTCACTTAATCACACACCGATGCGTGTTTTGTGCTTATCGCGATACTTGACAAGTCACGTTTTAATTACGTACTCGTTTATCTCCGATTAGCCGCCTCTCGGCGTGAAAAAATCTTCCGCTCCTCGTTTTAAGCTAATGACTTGCATGACGGTATATGATGGAGGAGATTTCATAGCCTGTGTGTGTACGCGGCCTCGCGCTGTTCTATTTGCGATTCCGACGTTCCGCTGAGAGGATTCTTCCGCGGAACCATTGTTCTCCGTTGAATGAATCTCGAAATCGTTTTTCCTCGAGAGTCTCCCGCTAGAAAGTGCGCGCGAGGGAATTTTCAAGGACTTCTTATTTTCCAAGCAAGATATAGCGAGAGAGAAAGAGAAGTTGTGTCCTCGTTCAATAATTGCAATTGTCTATCATGAATGAAAGTGTGCGCAGGGGACTACCTGACGGAGGTGACAGACCCAGGTCCAAAATCTTTCACCCAAAGTCACGTGAACGTGGCCGGCGAAAAATCGCCAATTCTCCTCTAATAAGTAATGGCTCAGAGTCATGATGAAGAAGTCGAAGAAATATCAGTCTCTGGAGCAGCGGGCGTGCGGTTATCAAGTTCCTCATGACTATCAACGTCGCGTCGCGCAACGACAGTCGAGATAAGAAACGTCGCGCGGTGGAGGAGCCGAGGCTTCAAAAGGCAAGAGGCAACGGCGCGTTACAAACATATTGTCTGCGGTGCCGAGCGTGCACTAACGTTGGGTGCTATTCGCGCACGAGCGCGGCGGAATCAATGTGACCCGGGAAATGAAATACGACGCGTAGACGCGAAATAGCGTTCGCGCTCTTTCTGTTAACCCTATCGCGCGGCTCGCGGAGGCGCATCCGGGCCGTGTAATAAAGTCGATAATAACACCGAGCCGCGGATATTTAGTGCTGGTTGTAAATCTTGCGGCAAATCGACGCCGTCACCACCACCACCGCCGCCGCCACCCCATCTGAATACATTACTACTGTGGCAAACGCGAGCTGCACGCGCATATCAACATGCACCCGGTTTCCCGGTTTCTTCGGGACGAGTAATTTGGAATTCAGATTTATACATTTCTAGAAACGTATACATTCCGCACGTTAATTCGCGAAATTTTAACAAAAGCGTTGAGGATTAATCTCGTTGCGTCTCGTTGACGATTGAAGGTGACCGGGTCTAGTTGGGCTGGATCTACTTAAATCGGGCTGGCCATGTGCTTGATTTAGCATGAGAAAGAGAGTGGAAACAATATATCGAAAACAGGTTCCTTTTTTTGTTTGTTTTCCAGATTTAAACTGCATCTTCCTTGTGCTTGGTTCCAATGTTTCGTGAACATTTCAGTCCATTTCTTCAGGGGGCAGGGCGATTTGAAGCTGCCGCTTTCTTGCGAAGGATCTTTTGTAGGAAAAGAGACTCTGGTAATATTTGGGGTGGAGGGTGAGAAGGTGGAGGAGGGCATAGTGGGTCTCCTGTAGAATTATCCCACTTTCCCGTAGGATAAGCTTTTTTGAGAGATCGGGAGAATGGTTGCCAAACAGAATTGGGTCTTATCCGTTATTCCCTATTGAATTTATTTGAGTATTTAAGTTAAGTTATAAATTTATAATGATTCTCTGTTTCGTTGGGAAGTAGGTGTTAGTTTTGGTTAAAACTGCCTTGATCAAATAGAATTTTATGTCCTGTTTCTATGTAATGTTCTGATAGCGCAGATTGTGTTATGTGTTTTAGCCTAACTCCCGATTGATATTTTTAGGTGTGTGTTCATCGTTCTTTTGATTTCTCCTACATACTTTGTCGCATGAACATGAGATTTTGCAGATTCCTGGTGAGTTTAATGGAAGTAACTTGTTTTTTAGGTTATTGAGGAGTTGGCCAATTTTTGTCGGGGGTTTGTAAATGATCTTTATGTTATGTTTGTTATGGAATCACAGACAAAATTCTGCCAATTTTGTCTATGACTCTTTGTATATATGAAAGAAAAGTGGTTAGTGTTTTTATGTCTTCTGTCTGATTTTGTGAGTGGTAGTATAATGTGACGTGAAGTTAGTGTATGTATCAGTTAGTGTATGTTGATTTCCTGCAAACCTAATCTAACTTATTTTTGTGTCCAAAGAAACTGTCTGATCTTTTTGTGACTAGGATATCCAAGAAGAGGAATTTACCGTCTAATTTCACTTCTATTGTGAAAGTAATGTTGGGATGTCTTGTACTGAGGAAGTGCAGAAAGTTTTAGAGTTCTTCCCTGTCATGTTGTTAAGTTACGAAATCTAAAAAGATCCCTTTCTGTTTTTGAAACTGGGTACTCTCCCCTTCCCTCGAGTTTTAAATCGGTATAGTATTACAGTTAGGAGAATTAGTTTTCTAGAGATCAAAATGTCTCATTAACTATAATATTATTCCGATTTTAACGAAAAAATCCTGGGAGAAGGAAGTACCTAGTTCCCAAAACAAAAAGGAACGCAGAAGCAGTCATCAATCGCTGGTATGATATAGACATAACGATGATTAGCAGCCGCGTCTCACTGTTTTTCACTATCGTGCCGCTCTTACCGATCGTACAATAGCCAGCACGTGCGCGCCGCGCTCCAGAAAAGAACGTCGGCGGCGAAGTTATTGGATATTTCGCTGGATCGCGGAATGAATTATGCAAACCGCGGGAGGGAACTCCGCTTATCAGCGGGACATTATCCGTCGCTGACGCGTACGCATCCGTGGAATTCGTGTCAAAGGCGCGGCGCGTTTTAAAGCGGCCGACATATTCGTTCCATTAGCGATGCCATTCGACATTAAACACGCGGGATTTCCATACATTATGCAAACGAGGCGCCCCGGTCCGTAAACAAATATTATATCGCACCATTAAAACAATTTATTGTCGTGCTCGTTGCGTCGATTGGCGCTCGCCTAATAGAACGCGATGTGTCGCCCGCCAATTTGGACCAGCGTTTCCGCCTTTATATAATTATAAAAGGAGTAGTCGCGCCGTTTTTAGACGAGCCCCGGCCCGCGCGAGTCGTCGTCGTCTTCGTCGGTTGGCGCTTCAATTCCCCCGAGAGAGTTAATGACTATCATTATCCGCGGTCAGGCGAATTTAGACGATTCACTCTCGAATTCTCGCTAATCAATCCTGCTATCCCTGCTACTACTAATTTGCAAATCTCTTCTCGAGCTCGCGCGGTGATATAATCATACTGCGATATATCACCGTGCGCGATATAATCTCATTCTCGTAATTAGCAGATATGCGTACGAGGATCTTCAACTTGAGTGAATTGCGAAGGAAGATCTGTCTTTCTCGGGAGGCGCATTCATGCATTAATTTGTTACTTATGAGTTATTCTACAAAAAGTTTTATGTTAATTTTGGCACATTTCACGTGTCCCAATCTATTCACTCTAATTTCTGTGTTAATTTAACACAAACACGTAGACCAAAAACATAACTTATCTGTATGATTTGCATATAAAATGTGTCATCAAGAATTCGTATGTTTACATATAAATTGTTATCTTAACACTTACAGAAATAGTCAATATAAACTCAATGCACAAAGAAAAATCAAAATAACACAATGACAAAGTATTAAATCAACAGATATGTTAAGAATTTAACCTGAAAACTTCTGCACGGGTTGATTTTAACACAAGTCGAAATGTTTTTTTATTATGTATACATACAAATATCCTGAGAAATTAATTGGAGCGTGTCCTAAGTCTGTAAAGAACCTAGCTAGGTATGCCCAAAAATAGGCCTGCCATCGTTGGGACTAGCCAAGAAAGAAATTCTTACTGGAATTTCGTAAATAAGCTTTGTAGACACTGATATGGATATCCCTAACAAGGCCTGCTATCATTGAGCCTGGACATAGCCAAGAAAGACAAATTCTTAGTGAAAATTCGTAAATAAGCTCTAAGAAGGCTTTGATGTGGATACTCCTAACAAGTACTAAAATGATTTAAGTGAAATTTGCCAAAATAGAGTTAAAATGAAACAAAAACATCTAACTTTAATTAGACATACCAAGATAAGACCTAGTTAGATTTACATATTTGGCTATAGTTTTCATGAGTGTTACGTTTCTATGTAGGGCCTAAATGAGCTTACGTTTATAGTGCCTAGACAAAAATGGGAAAAAACTATATAGGCTCTTTCCTAGCTCCATTCTAAAATTCTATCCGAAAAATATTTTATTATTGTATATGTATATACAAATATATATATATATATATATATATATATATATATATATATATATAT
>NW_022639493.1:1967480-1978523 GCF_010583005.1 Odontomachus brunneus | reverse complement strand
ATATATATATATATATATATATATATATATATATATATATATATATGTATATCAATTTCTAAAATATTTTAAAATAAAATCTTAAAAAGATTTTAAGAAAATAAAATTTACCATAATAGAGTTGAAATGAAACAAAAATATCTAAATTTAATTAGACATATCAAAACTAGTTAGATTTACATACTTGACTACAATTTTCATGAGTGTTACGTTTCTGTGTAGGGCCTAAGTGAGCTTACGTTTGTAGTGCCTAGACAAAAATAGGAAAAAACTATATAGGCTCTTTCCTAGCCCCATTTTAAGATTCTATCCGAAAAATATTTTATTATTGTATATATATATATATATATACATATATATATATATATATATATATGTACAAATTCCTAACAATTTGCGTTGTATGATGCACTTATCGCGGAGAAATTGGCGAGCAGCGGGTTAATATCAACTTTCGTGCGAGAGTCGCAAAATGGAAGGAAAATCCGATCTGAAATCGAAGAATTGCAAATCTTCTCCTTCGAGAGCGTTCAGTGCTCCGTAGGAGAACGTTTCGCGATCACGGATACTGCGGCCGGACACGTATGCGATGAATGCCGGTGTTTCGATTTAATCGACCTGGGTGTTACACGACGACGCCCACGGAAGAACTCACCTAAGCCAAAGAAGAGGATCGGCTGTTCGCGAGCAGCTGCTCATTATTCCGTCTGTCCAGAGCGTCTGTGTGCTCGCGCGCAAAAGAAGCCCAACGCCACTGCCTTTCAATCAGGCTACTCTTACAATATAATTATAGTGGTGCACATATGGCACAAACAGCAGAAGTTAATGGCGGTCGCTGAGCCAGCAGGAGCAAGCGGCGGCCGCGAAGAACGTTAGGTCTCGAGATGTACAGTGGGTTGCAAAACGGTTTAGACACAATGAAGTTGGGAACTCACCAAACCGTTAAAATTGAGAGTCATCATTGTATGAGTATGACAAGCTTGCCTAGTAATTATATTATTCATTATAAATAATTATATTTTATTATTATTTATTATTATTATTTAGCGCTCTTAATTATATTGTTATTACGTAAGCCCGTCAGTATTGCAATTTACTTTTGACAATTTAGTTGAGCTCTCAACTGCATTGTGTCAAAAAAATCATAGACTTACAGAATAGAATTAACACTCTTATAGAACGATTAATGACAAGATTGGAGGACAGAGATACGCGCTAAGTCAAGATATTCTGTCATATAGTAGGAAAAAGTGATGTAAGAGAAACAAAAGAAGGAGTAAAATATAATGATAGAAAGAGAGAACACATTGATCGTACAATCGCTTCTTTTTCTTCGTTCTCTCCATCAATTAGATCATTAGACGAAGAGAACATCTTACGGTGAGAAAAAATATTTGGAAACTTATATTTGTGGGATATAAAGTTTATTTCTGTGAAAGCAAATTTTATCTCACAAATAAATTTTTAAATATCTTTCTTCTCTCCATTGCCCTCTCTTACTATTGCTGACTTTATTCTCTTCTACAGCAATGTCTAGTCTACCTTAGATGTCTATGATTTATAATCTAAATAGTTTTGCAACTCACTGTATAAGATAGCTCGCTTCAATTTTAATGACAGATTCTATATCCGGTGTGAAATTCATATCTTTTTTCTCGCCACGGACGAAAATATCGACAACTTTTCTTGAAATTAAAAGTTAAAATTAAGCGCGAAAGTAAAAGATTTCTCTCGTATACACGAAACTTTAATTGTGTGCAAACGAATAATAAAACCAGAGTTACAGTAATTTACTTTTGATTTTCATATGTGCTTATATTATAATTTCATTAAGACTTAAGAATATTAATTTAATGAATATAAACCATGTGTGCATCATAATATCATCTTAATTAATTTTTATAATTAAAATGTTTGAATTATATATAATATTTTGCCAAAACGGACCTTATCCTAAAAGAATGTCTTCATATTTACAAAGGAAAATGAAATCGCATCCGAAGTCGTTATCAAGGAAATCTTAAAGTATAATTTCTCATTACTTTAAAATTCTCGGGTGGCACGTCTCATTATTTTAAATTGCTGCCTGAACACGATCGAGGCAACGCGAATGCTGCGCGCGCCTTTTCACGGTACGAATTGCTCCGATTTGATGCGACAAGTCGATTCCTTCATCAAATTACAGCGCGAGGCGCGTTTTGCACATTGTTAGGTGAATTTCGCAGATCGACCTCGTTTAATAACGAATCACCAATTCCGTCGCCGCCGCCGTCGTCGTCGTCGAGGTATGTCGTCGACGTTGTCGAGGGATGAGATGTGTGTTTGAGGGCGCGCGCCAGTTCACGAACATCTCCTCGCCCGCTGTGGGGATGCGTACCTTCGCTCAGGCATTTTCCGGTGCCGGGACGGGGCGCACATTAGCATTTCCGTTACCGTTACCTTCCTCGCGGGTACCGTCCACGGAAATTTCCGTCGTGGCGCCGACGATGGCGCCGCGAATATATACTGCACGAGATGCGAGGAACCCGCGCGGAAACCCTCTGCGCTCGACGTCGTCATCGTCGCCCGATGCACTTTAATGTCCACCACCGAGAGACGGATACGTTGGTTTGAAAAAATTACGAAATCGAGTCAGCCAAGTCTTCAACGTCGCGGAGAAAAAGCGTAGCTCCCCGAGGAGACTCCCAGTACCTCGCGTCATAGATAGAATAAAAAAAATATAAAAATATATATAGATATATAAAAAAAAAGATAAGATCACTATTTATAAATCAAATAACGCGTAACATATATAACGAACAAGCATTCGATAATGAAACAGACGTTTATGAAAAACGAGCGTAAAGGGTTAAGGGGAAGTTCTACATTAGATAGCTGAAGAAAAATTCCTTACGAATTTTTTTCAAATATCTCTTCACTGTTATTTTCTTCGAAGAATTTAAAAGAATAGAGAATACAAAAAAATATATATACATATAATCCGTATTTGCTGTTAAAAAGATATAAAATGACTCATGTAAAAATAAAAAGAAATTCAATATTTTACCAACTTTTCCGGACGCACTACTCAAGAGGTTAAACTAGAAGTTTCCATTAACGTAAACGAAGCAGCGCAATATTTCTCTTAAGGCCATTCTACAATTGCGTAAGCGTGGTCGTGAACGCAAGAGCCAACCGAGTATTTTATTCACTGATTGCTTTATTCCGATTGGTTGTCATAATCACTTACAACCACTTACGACCACGCTTACGCAATTGTAAAATGGCCTTTACGTGCTGTCTGTCGAACTCGGACACCCACACCAGGAAGTGCAGGAGGACTCAGGAGCCCGATGTTTCCTAACGGTGTCGGAGCGTTCCGCCCGACCCGACGCCCGTGCAGAATCGGCAAATTATTATTAAACGCCGTCAAAACAGCGAATTTATTTCGGCGCGGTGTCTTATTGATGTAGCGGCGTGGACCGCGCGCGGGGCCCGCGGGCCGCGCCGCGGGGGGCGGCCGGGCCCCACCGGCCGCTACAAGGACTATAAATTTCGTCGGGTCCAATATCATGCCTGTAACTCGTTAAGCATTTAACCCCGTCCCGGCGCGCGCCCTATCGCGGCGATATTATTTCGATGCCGACCGCCAGATATCAATCAGGCTATTGTTGCCGCCGCGAGTCGATCGAACGACTGGACGATCAATCGATCGATCCTCCGGTCGCGCGCGCCCACGCTGTGTTTTATACATTTCCGGATGTATTACCCGAATAAAAATAACGGATTACGCGTCGTGTTGAGTAACGGGGGTGACTGGAAAGAGAGAGAGAGAGAGAGAGAGAGAGAGAGAGAGGGGAGAGAAATAAAAAAAAAAAGAATTTTCTCCAAATCCTATTCGAAGGCCGCGAGATATTTCGCCGCGTACGGTTTTGCATTCCATCGCTCCGGATCGAGATAGCGAGGTCGCGAGTATTTCGCGGCTGATTGATAGCAGAAATTCTACAATGTCGACTATTGAAACGCGACGCGATAGAAAGCAAAATGAAATTGCGGCATTATGAGTTGTGCATCGCGTTGCGGTATTGTGTGTACTACTGTTGTTTCGCAAAAGGCACTACGTTTCGATTTTTATGGAAAAGCTGAGAGAGAGAGAGAGAGAAGGGGTGGGGAGCAGAGGGAAAGGGAGAGAGAGCGCAAGAGAGGAGGAGGTCCTCGCAGGTGTGTGCGGTAGCACCTCTACTTGACGCATATGGGAATTTGTTGTTAAAATAAATTCGAGTACAACGTATCAAATGCCATTTCCAGACGAAATGTGCGCTTGACGTCAAAAGGTATTAAACTCACATTTATTGCGAACGAAACAAAATGAAAATATCATCGCATTCGTTTTGCTCGGCAATGTTTCCGCGAGATTGATTCTGTTAATGAATAAATGCATGCGTCGTCGTGGCACTCTAAATAAAACAGCTCCTAACACACGAACGTATCATTTGAGATGTTTTGATAACTTCGACTGTTTCTGCACAATCATCGAGAAGTTTAACGACAGAAACAGGAGGATGCGGATCAGATTTGGGCAAACAAACGCAGATATTCTCAACGTGTGCAAGTGGCAGGATCAGACGCGTGTTCGACCGGCGTGGGGAACGCGCCTCTTCGCGTTCCTGAATAATCGAAAACGCTGAGTGCACGTTACGTACGGATATCTTGAACGCGTACATTGTAGAGGATTGTACTGTCGTGGCGTGTGGTCCGAAAACGGTCAACCTCGAGAAACGCTCGATCCTTCGGGCCGTTTTATCGTTGCGTCATTGCGTCGCATGCGGATTGTTCGGTCAGCCGTTTGTGCAACGTCCTTTTGAGACGGATGCGCGAAACGCGTGATTTTGTGATGTGATTTTGCGACGCTATTTATTCAAGAGACATTTGTAAAACATCGAAAACGAGAGCGAGTAAATTTACGTTAACATCCGATAATTTTTCTCGCATAATTGATGAGAATACATATTTACGACGGGAAATATTTTATTTCACGGTGGAATATTTATCGAATGTCGCGTTTATAAACGACTTTCGGCGGATAGCGTTGTGCATTTGTTAACTATTTAACGCACAGCGTTACACGGCGCATGTCGTCCTTTTTCTCTTCACTGTTTTGCACTTCGAAATTTTTCTCACCGCTGCTTCTGCGGTTAGATAAAAAGTCGTTGCGATAAATGGCGAGTACATGCAGTGAGAGGATAAGTGAAATTTGCGAATATCGACAGTGTAAATTTTTTGCGAATTGTACGTAAGCGACACAATTGCCAGATGGAAAAATTTTACTTTAAAATTCCGTTCATCAAAAGTATCGTTCATTAAATGGATTTTTTATCATCATAAAATCTCGGTAAAAATAGGGGACCCTACAGCTTTGACTTTGACATATATTATGAAGATCACTCTCCTGAATACCCTTCAATAAGTTTTTCGCCGTTGTTTGTTAAAAAGTTGTTAACAAAAAAGGTTTTATAAATTGAACATAATTTTTACATACAATATATATTGAAATATGGCGACAGGATATATATAAGCGCGGAGAGAGGAGCTTCGCGTTTTCCCTGCATTCCCTTCCCAAAAATAACTAACCTAATTCCATTCTCTCTATACTTTTTTGATAAAAATATCGAATAAGAAACTTACCTCATATGAACTTAATCTTGATATATGTTATCAAGGATATGCCTTTAAGTAACATTCAAAAGGTTGCTCATTGTTTGTTAAAAAGTTACTTTAAAAACACTTTTTATAAATGATACATAAGTTTTAGCCGTATAAGTTTTATACATAGATTGAAATATGGTAAACAGTACATGTATATATGCGGGAGAGGAGCTCCGCCCCTCTTTCTGCACCTCTTCCCCAAAAAAAAACTAACTTAACCTAACCCATTATTTACATTTTTGTATTCTTTCTCTATATCTTTTGTATTTTATTGTTTCTAATTGAGAAATTATGTATATGAAAATATAAACAATAGATTAAGTTAGTTTTCTTGAGCCATCAGTATTTAAATCTCATATTCCAACTAATTACAATTTTTTTAGCACATAAATCAAAAGTTCTCATTCCGTCGGTTTATTGATAATTAAAAATAAAAAAAATGGATAAGATCGAGAATAATAATCTCAGTATATCAGATTTTAGGTTAAGTTCTCATTATATTATGTCAATACTTCCCCGATATAAAGATATAAAGATACTCTACAATAGAAAATAAATAAAAACGTAGCAAGAAAAAGAGAGAAGAAATGGAGGGCAAAAACACAATTACTGAGAATATTGGGAATAAAATATTCGCGCATCTCGCCGCGAGCACTTTCGTCACTGATGATATAAATATATAAGGCTGGTTGTAGGTTCGTGGGACCATTAGTGCACCGTCGAATTGATAAAGCGTCGATGAAATATAAAGTCCCGATCGGTATCGATATGCAGATGCACCCGACATGCAACAGGCATGAGGCAGAAAAAGGTGGAGACGCGCTCGCGCTTGTGCATAGTTTGCTTTGCATACCTATGAATTATGAAGACGAGACCGACATATAGTCGTCTAGTCGAACTCTACGGTCACTTTAATCCGGCTTTGTGTCACTCGCTGCAACGACATATCGAAAACATTCATGAGTCGCGCCGACGCGACGCGGTGTGCATCCCGCTTATCGATAATATTCATACGGTGTCATGGCGTCGCCGACAACTCCGGAGTGTAGGACCAGCCTCGCTAATCCTTTTCAATTTTAATGTAGATTAGACACCACGCACGATTAGCATAATTCGAACAGGTTCGGATATCCAAGATTGTAAAATCGCGTGATTCAGACGACGGTCCGGAGAAGACGCGCGACTACGTCATTCGTTATGTGGTTTTATTCTTCATTTGGTTAATTTTGATCGCCCACACACATACGCACACACGATAATAAAATGTCTGCTGGTTTCTGCGACGATAAAAGTATAATCTTCAACTTTCATCTCGCGAAGAATATCCTTGGCCGTTTTTCAGATTCTTTAAATTGACTTCAGTGCAGTCTTTTAAAACTCAGGTATAGATAATTATCATAATTATAGATAATTATCAGGTATGAATACTTATCATAAGCTTTTATCGTGATAATGGAACGATTAACTTTAATTTCTGAAGTAATGTAAAATGCTTAAAATTAATCAACACGACACACGGGTCTCTGCGTCATGTATAAACTGATCAACTCTCCAATTGATAGATCTATTATATATTATCTATACCACGTTGTAATCAGCGCTGAATATGTAATTACAACAACCAGAAATTTTGTCCAGTCCAACCAACAGTCGTTGACCAAACATATCACGTTCATCCACACACATACATACAACCACGCTTTGTAGCCATAATAAGCAAACACTTACAACGTAACAACTGGGTCAATACTCAATCTCTAACCGTTATTAGACCTAAAAGTTCTGGCTACCAGAATACTTCATTGTAATAATCGGAAGTTCAGAACCAAATCTTGTTTAACCAAACATACGTTAATTTCAATCATTGCTTTTTCAAGTACAATATCAAGTACAACACCACATACCACGATACGTCCTCGTACGCCTCCGCGTCTATTATAGGCGTCGCGCAAAAAGAAATCAAATAAATAAAAACGACCCGAGGAAGGAGACTTCACGAATGTAAGCGGAGTGTTTAGCTGCGTTCGAAGCCGTACTTTCTCGGACTCGCCAATTTCTCTCCCCTCCTCCTCTCCCTCTTTCTCCCTCCGCGGCATCTAATTTTTTTCTTTCTCTGTCAATGACCCGCGGCGGGTCACCACACGCCGCCGCTCTTTCTTTCCTCCGGGGTGTCCCGCGTTCCTCGGCTTCCACGTCCTCCGCCCCCTCTTCATCCGGGGCGAATCGCGGTACGTGAAAGACGCGGCTGCGAGCGTGTGGCCGAGAGAGAGTGAGAGAGAGAGAGAGAAAGAGAGAAAGAGAGAGACCGTAGAATAATAATAACTCGCCGATAATGACCGGACGGAGTCGCCGCGTTCGCTCGCTCGCTCGCCCGCTGCACCGTCCGGCCGGCCGGTGCAACATACGACGCGACCGTGCAGATGCAATCTGCGGCCTCTTTCTGTCCCCCTTTCGGCCGGGTTCGTGCTCTTTCTCGGGGCGCAGAACCGGCGCTATCGGAGAAAAATCGGCGCGTATGACGAATGAAGTTCGCCCGCACACGCGGTGATGCAATCGCCGTGATGTATATGGGCTTGCTGATGGCGCTGATACTATGGCGACCGTGTCGATGTGAAATAAACTTCGAGATAAGCATTGAAATCTGAATTTCAGAGCGTGTCCTCCTCCACCTCCACCGCCGTCACCACCACCACCACCACCACCTCCTCCTCCTCCTCCTCTCTGCATATCGGTGCGACGTCATAAATTCAGATCGTTCGAAACAGCGGTGGGCGTCTATGCACGTAAACAACAATGTCCTTTTTTTCTCTCTTCAAACGCTTGTGCTACCGCGCGCGCGCTTCCCGACATGTTCGATTATAAACTATGCAAATCGGTCTTTTTACGCGTAACTTATGCAGATGTGGAATTTATAATCTGTACATCCTTATGACGTGCAGACAACAATTGGAGAATGCGCGTGGAGGCTTCAAGAATGCTCGTGCCACCATCAGAGTGAAATCTGCATTGCGACAAACTAAACTTAAGCGCGAAACTTTGTTACATGCGGAAGGTCGAAATTTGACAAAATTTGACGCCACTTTGAAGTTACAAGTCGGTTTTCCTCTTTCATTCCTTCTTATTTTGAAGAAAAATGCCAGTGTTAGAAATTGTCTGAAGGATTTAAGTTCATCCTCCAACAAGTTTAAAACAGCTTTAATATTTTCTGTCTCACTTATTTCAAATTATTACTATTATATTGTATTATAAATAATATCGTCAATTAGGGGCCTCCGGAAATACTTGGACAATGAAATTCTAATTTTTTTTAAAATAAAAAATAACTTTTTTTACACTTAAAACACAATGATAAAAATAGTATGGCTAAATCTATACTAAATTAAAATCATACTGATGTCCATTGATTTCTTCGAAAATGACTCGTAAAAATCTTCCATTTTTTTCGGCCATCTGAATCTCCTCTCTATTTACATAGTCGCGTTTGTAAACTTTCGTATTTGAGCAAACACGGATTGCAAGATATTTTTTGCACACGATTCTTCGCTGTAGGTTTACATAGCGATTGTAAAATAATCGTGTCTTTTTTCTCTTACCTTATTTCTCTGCGCACTTTTCCTTTGGTTCAGAAGGGAATTTCGCGTAATATATCTAGACGTACTTTTTTCAGACAAGTGCTTTTCGTAACTCGTTCGATGCGTCGAATGAACGATCGATCACGCGTGGCGCATTTCTCCCGTGCCGCGTCACTTTCCCCCACGACTCGACGCTGAAATATTCATCCCCCTCCACCGCTTTCTTGTTTTCCCTTTGCGCTGCTGCTTTTGATAACAAGCAGGCGAGACGCTTTTTTTTCTTTCCCTCTTTCTCTCTCCTTTTTCCATCGAGCGCGAATGTTTTCAACGCGGGACAGTTTCGCGGAACGATAAACTGCGGCGACCGCATAAATCGATACGTGATCATACGTTAGGATTATCGTGGGTGTGGGCACACGTGGCTATCTGTAATACGCGTGTACTTAGGCTCCTTTAATTTTTGATGACCTGCGGATGACGGACATACCATGTTCTGCGGAGAACGTATGTGCATCGCGAATAATAGCGGCCTTTGACTCGACCGACCACCCACGCGCCCTAATGACAGTTCCATTATCGGGACGACAGTTCGCTTCTTCGTCCATAAACTTGCGAGCAATCGTTGCAGAATGTAAATACGTCATGCCGTCGCATCGGCATCCAGACGATTACCTCTATTAGGCAACAAACATTCGCGAAATTGATTCTCCCGGAATATATTCTCGCGAAATTCGTTTACGCAAGTTTCTGATTTATGTTTGCAACATATGATATCACATGTCTTAAAGACTACGGCTGTTTTAAGAAGTAAAGTTATGTGAGCGATCTTTTTGCTGATAGAAAATTGAAATCAATTGTTCTTTTACTAAAAGAAAAAAAATGCAAAACACTTATTTTATTATCCTTTTATATTATGCATCAAACATTTTCTGCGCGATCACTTCCATTTATATCAAAATTTTTCTATTAGAAAGCATACACGAAAGATGAAAGACTATTAGAGCAAACGTGCTTGTTTTATGAGCACCAAACTTTATTGTTAATTAATTAATTATTATTATTATTAATTATTATTAATTGACTATTATTATTAATTATTATTTTATCCATTTATTGCAGGAAAAGCGTTATATTTTGATTCGTCTTCAGCATCCCCTTAAAAGGACTGGAGATTCAGATTGCATGAAAATCGTGCTTCTTCTTTCACAATTTTTTATGATAAACTGAATGAATATGCGAAAGTGTTCTTTTGACGTGTATTTATACAACATATAAAGAGAAGAAAAATATAATTTTGATGATCAAATATTCAATATGGTATATTCTTTTTAAGATCATTTTGCTGTAATATCTTGACTCTCGATGGTTCAATAAAGCTGAACTTTAGGTAGAAAATTTCCGTAAGCTTGTCGTTATCGTGTGAACCACTGGCAAACTCGTGAAAATATTTAATTTTGAAATATTAATTTTCTTATTATAAAAGAACTGAAAATTTAATAATATTCCATTAAGATATTTGCAATTTTGTTAACTTTTACTCAATTTCTATTATAATGGTTCACACAATAACGACAAGCTTACGAAAATTTTCTACCTAAAATTCAGCTTAATTGAATCATCGAGAGTCAAGATATTACTGCAAAATGACGGCTTTGAAAAGAAATACAAAATATATTTTAACTGCATATACTATACACTTATATTGAGTATTTGATTATCAAAATTATATTTTTCTTCTCTTTATATGTTGTATAAATATATATCAAAATAACACTTTCGCATATTG
>NW_022639493.1:1966094-1967470 GCF_010583005.1 Odontomachus brunneus | reverse complement strand
TTTAGCTATCACAACTAAATAACTTTGCTATGAAAGCAAGAAAATTTGTTGCTGCAGTTAATATTTTTAGTCATATATTAGCAAATCTTTTTTTTCCGTGTAAAAAAATAAACAAAGAGCCATTGTCTTGGGACTAACTGATCCGCAGAGTCGATGATCACAGTTGGTAGGGAGAAAAGGAGAAAGTAAAAACTACTTCAATACGTCCAGGAGACACTTGACACTCGGGGTTAAAATTATAAGCAGCTAGTTATTTTTATTACTTGAGAATGGTTAGCTATGTACACAAAAATAACTTTAAGAAAAAAATTAAGAAAAAAGCTCTGATGAGAAAACAGTAAAACGTAAAATTGAGCCTTTAAGAACCAAACACAGTTCATGTAGTACCATAAATAGCACTTATAGCATTTATAGCATTATATGAACAGTGCTTGGTTCTTAAAAATAATTTTATTTGATAGTGGTATACATGCACGGAGAAAAATAATTTGCTGGCCCAGCAAATTTTCTGTTAATCTAGCAAATCTTTTCGTTATTATATAGATAGCAAAAAGATTTGCTAAGAGTACTAATCACTATTTGCTGGATATAATTTGCTGAATCTACAAATTATTTTGCTATAAGAACCATGATGGATTTATATAAGCAGTTGCAGTTTGCTCCGATAGCAAATAAATTTGCTAAGGATATATTATTTTGCATCAATAGCAAATTAACGTGATTCTTAGGACAAATACACCCAACACATTTTTTTTATCCTGGCAACGAAACTACTTTTGCTTTAATAACGAATAATTTGTAAAATTAGTTACGTCAACTAAATTTTTTTAATGTCACTATGCAGTAGCAACGACAATTTTACTAAAAGAGCACAATTATTTTTCTCCGTGTGCGTGTACATATGTGTGTAAGTATACGAGAAAATTCGTATAACCAGTTCCACATATAGGTGGAATCGAATTTTCCCTATATGTAGTTTTTTCACACAATTTCTTAAACTCCATTACGCGCGACGAACTACTACGAACCAAAACCGCTCTTCTCACCGTGAATCCACGAATATATTTAATTCCGGTTGTCTTCCGCTTCCGTAACGTCGAGTCGTTTTTTTTTTCCTTTCTCTAATTGTACCTCTCGGAGATTATGAGCGCTGTTGTACACGCGATGTTATCGGATTTTAATACGCGAGAGAGCGACGAGAGGGGGGAAACATCGGCCGTAACGCGCACATCCAGCAGTCGAATCTCGGTAGCAAAATTTTTTATCGTATCCGCGTGGGATGGCAGGTAAATTGATTTGTGATTGGATCACGATACCGTCCCCGGGCCTGGCTCGAAGTCGGATTTTATGGGCGATTGTCGGCCGTGAGATCCCGC
>NW_022639493.1:1964334-1966084 GCF_010583005.1 Odontomachus brunneus | reverse complement strand
AAACTGAATGAATATGCGAAAGTGTTCTTTTGACGTGTATTTATACAACATATAAAGAGAAGAAAAATATAATTTTGATGATCAAATATTCAATATGGTATATTCTTTTTAAGATCATTTTGCTGTAATATCTTGACTCTCGATGGTTCAATAAAGCTGAACTTTAGGTAGAAAATTTCCGTAAGCTTGTCGTTATCGTGTGAACCACTGGCAAACTCGTGAAAATATTTAATTTTGAAATATTAATTTTCTTATTATAAAAGAACTGAAAATTTAATAATATTCCATTAAGATATTTGCAATTTTGTTAACTTTTACTCAATTTCTATTATAATGGTTCACACAATAACGACAAGCTTACGAAAATTTTCTACCTAAAATTCAGCTTAATTGAATCATCGAGAGTCAAGATATTACTGCAAAATGACGGCTTTGAAAAGAAATACAAAATATATTTTAACTGCATATACTATACACTTATATTGAGTATTTGATTATCAAAATTATATTTTTCTTCTCTTTATATGTTGTATAAATATATATCAAAATAACACTTTCGCATATTGATTCAGTTTGTCATAAAAAATTGTGAAAAAACAAGCACGATTTTCAGGCAATTTGTCCCTCCAGTCCCCTTAAACGCCTAGAGAGAATACTCGCTCGTGACTTCTCGGGACTGATTATTTCTCCAAATTCCAACGACTGTCGTCGTATTCGCATCCTCACAATATTTTCATCATAATACGTAAAACTATGAGAACACCGTGAAAGACGCGATAGAAGAATCGATTGTAAGGTAGTCGGGAATCTGGTGTCGCGATAAAGTTTATTTGCGCGACGGCAAATTAAGTCGAACGGCGCCTCGACTCGCGGATAGCGTTCAGAAGATTATCCATGCAAATTGGGATTTCATTAAGGTACGTTTGTCGCGCCGTTATACCACGGCGTCGCGCGGCGCGACGATGCGACGTGCGACGTCGAGTGTCAGGTACCGCGGGCGCATGCAACGTCGCGGTCTTGCAAACAACGCGGTTTCACGAGAGCGCCAATTAGCTAACGACGAAAGTTTCGAGACATCGTCAGAAAGCTAATCAAGATCCCATGGATACCGTAATCACCGATGATAGCGCCGCAAGACATCGCCGAGATGTCAGCGCCCGTTTCCTGCAGCAAGATCGAAAAGAAAGCGAATCCAACATTCGGATATAACGTCGAGTTTCTACTCTGACTTAGTCGTAATGTTACGTAATAGTTGGAATATTACTTCAGCTTATGCCGCAGTTGTTTCCCGAGGATTTAATAATCATCAAATTTGTGCGATTTCTTGCATTATTATTTCTCCGCGACAGATTGTTTCACTCTGACAGTCAGGTACTCATTTTGCGCGCTTGAGTGACATCTAGTGCATGTATATTTTCAGAAAATTCATTTACAATTTATTAAATCACTTATTGTAAATTGTTTTCATTGTTCTTTTCTTTTTCTTTACTTATGACATGATTTCTATACATAATTTTTACTTTCTTTTTATTTTTATTTATTTTTTTATCACATTTATTTATCACATTTTATGGAATCATAGAACAATATAGAATATTTATAAACATATAGTAGTCATCAAATAGTCATAGAATAATGTAAAAACATGACGTCAATTCTATCTCTAAATTTAATTTACTATAGACTATGTACATGTTAAAATCAGCCTTAAAATTAACTGACAAGATTGATTCACGAGACAGAGAAAAAC
>NW_022639493.1:1930084-1964324 GCF_010583005.1 Odontomachus brunneus | reverse complement strand
TATTATTTTGCATCAATAGCAAATTAACGTGATTCTTAGGACAAATACACCCAACACATTTTTTTTATCCTGGCAACGAAACTACTTTTGCTTTAATAACGAATAATTTGTAAAATTAGTTACGTCAACTAAATTTTTTTAATGTCACTATGCAGTAGCAACGACAATTTTACTAAAAGAGCACAATTATTTTTCTCCGTGTGCGTGTACATATGTGTGTAAGTATACGAGAAAATTCGTATAACCAGTTCCACATATAGGTGGAATCGAATTTTCCCTATATGTAGTTTTTTCACACAATTTCTTAAACTCCATTACGCGCGACGAACTACTACGAACCAAAACCGCTCTTCTCACCGTGAATCCACGAATATATTTAATTCCGGTTGTCTTCCGCTTCCGTAACGTCGAGTCGTTTTTTTTTTCCTTTCTCTAATTGTACCTCTCGGAGATTATGAGCGCTGTTGTACACGCGATGTTATCGGATTTTAATACGCGAGAGAGCGACGAGAGGGGGGAAACATCGGCCGTAACGCGCACATCCAGCAGTCGAATCTCGGTAGCAAAATTTTTTATCGTATCCGCGTGGGATGGCAGGTAAATTGATTTGTGATTGGATCACGATACCGTCCCCGGGCCTGGCTCGAAGTCGGATTTTATGGGCGATTGTCGGCCGTGAGATCCCGCACGGCGCCGCCGCTCCTCGTGCAGCCGACCGACTGGCCGACAAGGCTTTTTTTCGTCGCGACGGCAGCACGATCTAAACTGTAGTCGCGATAATGTCCAGACGTCATCATCCGTCATGCGAGACGCGCGACAAACGTCACGCACGTAGAAGACTGATTTTTGTAAACGGCGCTGTTTTCGATAGCGGTGGCGGCGGGGTGAATCGCGTGACTATTTAACGCTGGCCATGCACCAAGTGACATTAGAAACATAGAGACCTATGTTCGGTGAGATCAAGATACAGAATGGAATAAAGTATTTATCAAGCCCCAGGATAATATTCTAATGCATCCAAGATAATATTCTAATGCATAATGGGTAAAATTTACCTAAATTAACTTTTCAATCATTACCGTTTTTAAAACCACGTGTTTTGCTTTTTATTATAACTCTTCTTATCTTCATTTTATCGCAAAAATATTGATGGAATCGCATTCTTACTTTGCTCTAGAAAGAAACATTAAATTTCGATAATTCCTCCTGGAGTCATGAACGGAAGAAGAGATTCTGAGTAATATTTATTCGTGTTTAGGGTTTACGTAATCTTTTAATATCGCATTGTGAATACCTTAGGCTTAGTAATATTTGGCCGGTTTTTCTTGTAGACGTACTTTTTCCCGACTGAAACACTCATCCGTCATACGCCCGATGTGCGCTCAACATATTAATAAAAGCGAGCGTCGCTCTCCGCTTGACGAAGTCGACGTGCACAATTCGCTTTATTAATGATTCCGCTGACGTGCGGATAGAGCACGGGCCGGTTATTTGTTACAACGCACACGGATATTTTAATCTCGATGTAACCGTTGTTCACCCGTGACATGGTTGATACTCAGAAATCCAGACGAGGTCGTTTCTTCTTTTCTTTACAGAAAGAGAGAAAGAAGTAGCCACGTCGGACGTGTCGTGTTTCGAAAGCGCGCCTGCGATTCCTTCGGTGTCGTTGCACATAACCGCGCCCGCACACAACCGGATTATGCAATTCGAGCTCCTCATGATCGCCGAGTGTGTCCCCGATGTATCTATGTGTGACATCACGACGTATTCATAATCTCACTGCGTTTCTTCCCGCACGGAGAAAAGATCTCACAGCCAATCGTGATTTGTTGAAAATATATTTATTGCTGTAACTATAAATTTGCTGCTGAAACTTTTGCTACATACAAAAAAATTACTTAGTTACATCAGCTAATCCGCGGTAGCTGATTCAAACTTATTGTTAGTCAAAAGTTAATCTTTTAGCTGTCACTGCTAAGAATTGGCTATGACAGCTAAAATGCATTCGCTATAAAATACAAATATATTAGATGACATTAAAAGTGCACATTATTTCAAATAGCTATGAAAATGGCAGTTATTCCTAAATTTCTTATCGCATTCATATATTAAAAAAGTTTGCCGCACAGCTACAATCATTTGCTACAGTCATTTGTTTTTAGCAGCTAATATTTCTCGCTGTAGCGCCTAAGTTTAAACAGCGAATAAATTTAGTTTTAGTAGTATCGACATTAGCTGTCCCTATTTCAGTGACACATCTTATCTGCCACAGCTATTTTTTAGTTCTGGAAGCTAGTTCTTTTTTTGCGTGTTATATCAGTTTCATAGCTAAATATATGTTTAGTGGAAGCTACACTGTGTATATACGTTGTGGGAAAAAATATCTAAAATATAAAAAATATTTATTCTATGGATACCAATAACATCTTTATTTAAATCTAAATTCTTTTGTTTAAATAGAATAGACTAGAGTTTCTCAAGATCTCGTCCGCCATTTGTAGGCAGAAAACGAGAGGGAAGCTGCAACGTGTTCATCACTTTAATCTTAAAGCTTCTCTCTCACTCTCACTCATGTTATCCCTAAAAATGGCCGACAGAATGTAGATTCAGAAATGCGAAATCAGAAATCGTCATGCTTTGTCCTAACTCTGATTAGAGAGGAATTCTAGAATAAATATTCTTATAAAAGGCTGAGGTTTTAAGAAAACGTATATTCCTTATTTGAAAAATATCTTATATAACTAAACTATATGTTAATTTACCAACCAAATTATTTCTTAGACATTTCTTCTCACACAGTGTATATTTTTATAGGTATCCATATTGCAACAAGATATTCAATTACCACACACAGATTCTTGCTGCCACAGCTATTTTTTTCCGTGCGGTGTATATTTGTTTGTGCATTTCCACAAAGTTTGCATTTTACAAATGCTTGTTCATAACTCTCGTAACGCTTGCAATTTACGTTATTTATCGTAATTCGTGTGCTCTTTCTCCCTGCGGCAGATATTAATGAAAGTAATATAATGATTTATGAATAAACACAATTAATGGCCGCGCCGTGGAAGTCCGTTGTATGGTGCAGCAAGAAAGCACATCGCTGTCGCGCTCTCCCTGGGTAATGCCGTTTAAACAATTTTTTAAAATTATTCGCTAACCCGCATAGATTATACCCGCGCAATTATATCAACCGGATTTAATTGCCGGGGCAAAAAGCGGATTGTGGGTCACGCGAAATTTTAAATCCTCCTCAACCGAATAACGTTGTTTAAATTTAAAAAGCGGCTCCGCTCCGCGCTGTCGCGCGTGTGTGCGCGCTGTGAAATTACCGGGATCTCCGACGTCGAGGATAGATCTCGCGCGCGTGTTCACGACGCGTATCCTCGGTATTTTAAATCGGACCGTCGCCAGCGCGTACGCTCACGGGATTCGACGAAAATCCGCGGTGTGACGGCGGCCCATCTCTGGCAACAACGGACGACGGAAAGGCGAAACGGTAACTGCGACATTGTGTACACACACACATACATATCGATGTGCGAGCGCGCGTGTTATAGGGGTGTAACCCTTTAACTCCGCCTCATCGACAACTCAATCGCGATGCTCTCGCCGTCCGCGAAACGACGGATACTCCGTAAATCCAGCCGCGGAGTCCGGCTTCCTTCGCGAAGGAAGGAAAAAGGAGAGTACGGCCGCGTACGTGTCGTGTACTGGCAACTCACCGTCCCGGATCCGTGCGGCCGTTGCACGTACAAACGAACAAGCGTACGTCCACGGTGCACACCACACACGGACTTTTTCTGGAGAAACAGCGGGATCGTCGGACACGGGGAATCGCTTGCCCGTCCGCTGTGTACAGTAGCGGCCGTTAATTCGTGACATTTTTGGAAAATCAATTCTCGACGCGCCGGAAAAAGAAACATATTAATTGTAGTTGGAAATATTAGGGATGTATTGCGTCTGTAGTTCTTGCAAAAAGTTACTTAAGATTAGAAATATTCTAATGTTTTTTGTTTACGTGTAAAAACGTGGGATACAATAGAATAACAACATATCTTTAGTTTTACATTGTATAGTTGTATTACTTGTATGGTTTACTGTATTTTATATTATTTCTGACGTTTAAACTTTTATTCTAAAATGAAACTTTGCATATATCATTCTGAATATTTAAATTACACGGAAGAAATGTAGTAAAAATTACGTTAAAATTATATTTTTTCTTACAAATGTTTTCTGTAAAGCTGGACCAAATTGTAGCATAAATTATTATATAAATAGTAAATTTGACAATTTACCGGATATATAAAAATATTCAAGTAATTAACGAATTAAAATTAAGTAATTACGAGTTGTAATAAAACATGAAACGTGTATAAAAATTTTTAACAATATACAATAATTACACAATAATTATACAATAATTTTTACAATATAATACACAATAATTTATACAATAATTTCGGTCATAATTCTGTGTATTGCTCAAAATCGCAAAAATTTTTTCTGTTATTATTTTTTATCTTATTGCTAAAGAACATTATTATATATTTTCATAACAGCGCAGTTCAAAATACTTTCAAATAGCAGGATAATGTCAAATGGAGTATTAAACATATGTTATTGACGTTAAAGACATCATTACACTTGAAAGTGAATAACTTCTGATCGAAAGTCTAAATCGACGTCAAATTGTTTGCAATCACTTTCAGACGCAATATACATTAATATCTCATTTTTCCAAAATCATTCCATTATTTTTGAGAGATATGAATACAATGTACTCATGAAAAATTCATTACGATATCGACGGGAAAAGCGACCGTTACGAATCGCAGATTTCGCGCCGCAATGCACATTTACGCTTAAATGGTGGACTACGTTACACCAGCAGCCCCCTACATTTTTAAGCTATTTTATGTAGATCGAATAATTAAGCGGATAAAAGGCCGCCCATGTAGCCGTATGTATTCCATAATAAATTTTTCACAATCGAATTAAAGCTTTGAGTGCCAAAATAGCCGGCGGGCGAGACGGAAAATCGATTAAAATTATCAGCCCCGTCAAAAGCGACGCGCGCGGGAATTCCGCGTATATAATTCCTAGTCGCAGAACACCCTGAATTTGTTTAAGCCACGAAAAACAAAATAGCTCTTAATATCGTATCGAAACGCACTTCCGGATGCAAAAAAACACACGTGGCTCTTGTAAACGTCACATTGTGTTCGTTGAGTGCTAGCAATAAATAAATAAAGGAATAAACAAACATTTGCGCTGCATACATTTTTCTTCTCTCTCTCTCTCTCTCTCTCTCTCTCTCTCTTGTTTTCATTTTTTTAATGAATATCCGCGACTCGCTAACTGCGGCAAATGAAAATACGGGATGTATGGGGAAATTAGTGAGGGAGAACAATCGCAGAAATGCGTGGCGGTATTGTGCGCGCGGTGTCATCGGAATGCGACGTATCTGAAATATTTTTTTTCCGATCGTATCTACACCGCGGCCGGGGGTATATATCGAAAATGAAGAACTCATCAAAAAGCAATTTTCGGCCGCCTCCGCATTGCGGGTGCGAAGCGAACGCACTACTCTGGTATTTCGACATGCATTTCGTTTTCGCGGAAATCGAAAGCAATGCAATTGCCCGCCATTACTCATCCCCTCTTCGGCCCGGTGTCGGTCTCGAAAACGCATTTTTCTTTTTATATATATACATGTAGATATAGAATGTAAGCGCGTGTGTGTATCAATCTGGCCATCACGCGATTCAATCTCGCGCGAGTAGCGAAAATGTCGCGCGATACGCCACTAAAATAATTAGAAAGATTTCACGTCGTTACTTTTTGCGTTTTACCGATATCCTCTCTCTCTCTCTCTCTCTCTCTCTCTCTCTCTCTCTCTCTCTCTGTTCCCCCGTCTATCTCACTCTCTCGCTCTTCTGTTCGTCTCTACTTTTTTTTGCCTCGTCACCGCTATCTAACGTTTTTATATGCACAATCGAATTGACGTTATATTTGTGGGATATATTTTGGGATATTGTATTGTTAAATTTATAGTCATTCCATCGACTGTCTTATTAATACATCCACATATTTATTCTTCTTTTACTCTTAAAGAGTGACGCCAACATGTACCTAATTTCTGGCCAGTGAAAGATGTATTTAAAATAGATACTAAATTAAAGGCCTTGATGAACTGATTACAAAGATATAAGTTTCAGAGCCGATTGGTGTACCGTTTCAACACTACGGTCCAAAAAGATTCCAAAGTTTAGGCTACTTTCTTTATGTTTCTTTAGCAAAACTATACGGATTTTAAAAGTTCAAAATGCTCCATATAATAAAATTAAATGAAATAACAAACAAATGTAAATAAATGAAAAATGCATTTTTCTATGCACTTCATGTTCCAAAATTAACTGGAAATTGATGTTCCAATTGGAATTTTCTACTTCCAGTCAGTTTGAAACATGGAATTTGTACCATTAAATTTTTCATTTAATTTATTAAATGTAGCATTTTGAATTTTTTAAATCCGTTAAGTTTTACTAAAAAAACATCAGTTTGAAAGTAGCCTAAAATTTGGGACCTTTTTGGATTGTAGTGTTGGAATGGTATACTGGGCAGCTCTGAAACTTATATCTTTGTAATCAGCTCATCAAGGCCTTTAATTTGGTGCCCATTTTAAGTACATTTTTCACTGCTCAGAAATGAGGCACATGGATCAGTGGCATCACTCTTTGAACACTTTCTTTTTCTAATGAACGATTTCTGCATATACTTCGATCGCGCTCATTGAACTAACGGCCACGTTATTATCGACTACGAGCTGTGTAACTCTAACTACTCTGTTAGCGGAAGCGTAACTAACTCGTTACGACGGCCGATAGACCACTAGATTAAGTACACTGCTGACACAGTTGTTGTACACTTGTTGTTTGTTAACCGAAGTGCACGTAGACGCTTACAGCGTGGACTTCCATAAACCAGCTTTGTTGTCCTCATAGAGAACGATTGCGTCCGCGATTTAATTTAAAGTCCACACAATGTATGCACAATGACTAATTCGTGATTCAAACAGTGAATGTGAGGCCTTCATCGATCCTCGCCGATGAAGACATGGTTCAGAAAAGTTCACGTGACATGACATTAATCGTCTGTCTAAGTAAAAATTCATAGTTTTCACAATTACTCTACGCATATCAAAATATTCCCGAGTCGAAATTTAAGTTATGTTTACCGACTTGAATTTTCTAACATCTCTGTATATCCTAAACAATCAGTGCACGTTTAATACACATGGAAACTGAAGTCCTTAGGGTTTTACGATCATGCCGATACTGGACCAGCAATGGTTGCTAGGATTGCAGTGCTGGTGCAGTATTGGATGATAACTTCAGCCCAATACTGACATACAATACTGACTGTTAGGTAGGCAGTCAGTTAGCAGGCCAAGCACTGGCTGGCAGAACTTTGGTCGACAATTGGTTGCCAATCGTTAGCCAAGCGTTCAAATTCATTGTAACACTTAGCAGTGAAACATTTGCCAGTGATATGCCAGTACTTCTTGATAAAATCTTGGACAACAGTTGGACGTCATAAATTCGACTAAATGTTGACTTTGTTGTCATGTCTGACCTACCTACTACTACTACTACCCTTTATAGGGTAGTAGTGTCTCTAATTGGCAGAAAATATGCAAAATGCCATTAAAAGATTCTAAGAAGGACCTCTGGGCAAAGCTAGTGGGCTAAATAAAATCGGAAGAAGTTGGTATAAGCTTCAGAGTATCAAAGTAGGCGTTAAATGGAATATTGAGGTCAAAAGTAGGATCCAAATTTCGATTAAATCGCATCTTCTTGTGACTTCCGAGTATCAATTTCTTCGGCAACGCTTCGACTGTTTTTTCGCGGTAGACTTCCCGGTTCTTTGTCGGTGACGTTTACCTATCTCGAGAATGTTTTTGACCGTAATCTAATTAACGTACGTCGGCTAATTAAGATCCGTTCGAAATTCTCGTCGCGTCCGGGGCCTTTTATGGAGATTATCTGAGTGAGTGCAGAGAGGCAAGCTTCGATAAGGACGATGAGCAGCGGATGCAGCGATGTCGCGTCGACGGGAGTCAGCTTGTTCCCTCTGAATTCTTAACGCCCTAATCGGAGAACCGCGTCCATTGGGAGACATTGTGCATCGCACAAGTTCGCAGACGTCGTCCGGAGGCAAGCACCGGGAGCAGGCGTGAACGCGATGGCATGTATCTTCGTTTCTCGGCCGGCGCCGTTTCCGCCTTAGGAATGCGCGAAAGAAGCATTTGTTACTTCCGCACGTCGTCCCAGTGCTCGCGCTGACCCGATTCGTTCCGGTAGAGCCTGGAAAACCGGTCGTTTCAGTCCTTTCAGCCTTGAGGAGGCCGCTCCGTTACGAGACGAATCTAAATTTCTAACGCGCGCGATATTGCTCAACTGACGTAGACTAAAAGAGCGAGCGAGAGATAGCGAGAAAGAGAGAGAGAAGGAAGGGGCGGGGGAGGGAGAGACCGGTTGTTAAGTAATCTTGAGTGGCATATATTGACTTCTGTCTTTCCTCGGGAGATTTTTAATTGGCTGATCAATGCCGGAATCCTGACGCTTTATGTTTGGGTATATCTTTGGTTCATTATGCTGAAACTTCTCGAAACCCCGCGGAGATGTTTTAATTTATTTCTCAAGTGCGCCGAATGTTAACGAAAAAAAAATCTTCAGATTCGAATTCTCGATTACCGCCAACAAAATGTCATCGAGAAATCCGGATTTGCGCAAGTTTCATCGCCTCGTTCCCCGCGGCGCTTTACATCATTGTCCCAAAATCTCGTCAGAGTCGCGTCGACAACTGACACGCGGCGATATGTCGAAGCGGTATCACGTCGTGTCAGCGTCCCATCGTCAGGTGATATCATTGCACCGTAAATATGGACAAACAAAGAGTAATAGCTTCGAATAAAGAGTCTCCCTCTCGACCTCGAGCGTCCTCCTATGGAGGAGATAGTCCTCGCGTCTCGTCGCCGTAATAAAGTCGCGAGAGAGTAACAACGATCGATCCGGTCCAGCGTCGGCTCCACGTCGGGCGGCGGAGGATCGACAGGACGACTCCTCCCAGGTCGATGATGACGTACGGCACGAAGAACAGCGAAGGGCGAGGGAACGTCCAAGCCGCGGTTTACGCGAGACACGGCCGGCGCGGTGTATATCGAGATATCGAAGCCCAAGCTCCGCCCGTTCCGCAGGAGCCCAGGGTCCACCAATGAAGATCTGAACTCACCGACCAGCACGCGACCAGTTGGGCTAAGGGCAAACGTAAAACTCACCGATCGGCAAGATAACTGGTGTTTAACACGCGAGCCGAACCGCCATTAAGTCCGGCCCACCGTGCGATTTCCGCGCTCGCTCGCTTGCACCACCGTCTCGCGGCGATTGATTTACAGCCCGCACCGGCTCTTCTTCCCGCGGAACGAGAAGAAGAAGACGACGACGACGACAACGACGAGAAAGAGGAGCAGGAGGAGGAGGGGGAGGAGAGGTAGAAGAAGGGACGAGGGGACACACGCACACGCGCGCGTGGCATCCGCTCTCAGGGGAAGGAAGGTCCCGTCTCTCTTTCTCTCTCTCTCTCTCTCTCCCTCTCTGCTCGTGCAGCGAAAGTTGGAGTTCGTTGCACTGGTCGAGTGCAGTCCAGGTGAAGGCAGCTCAGGACGGTGTACGTATATTCGCCGAATATTCGACAGAATCCTTCCATCGCGCCGCCTCGCATTTCTCGCGCGAGAAGTTGCGACGTAGACGTGTGTTTTGAAATTTCTTTCCTGACAGACCCGCCGCACCGAGACACCCTTTGTTCGAATGTTCCCGTGGGAATATCGTTACGCTTGGCTCACTTTCAAGCGCGCGTGTACGTGCGCTCATTCGCCGCAAGTGCATGTCAATTGTTACACCAATGGCCGCTATGATCACTGAGGGTATACCCAGCGATTGCCCATTGTTCCAACATTAGCCCCCTTCGGCGATCTAATATATTAGCACTGACCGTACACGAGGACATGCCCAATGACCATTGCGTACATTCTCTTAATAATTCCAAGTACTGCGACGGCACTTTTGGACACTTGTTGTCTCCCTTTGCCTTTCTTTCTAAGCCCAATTCTTTCCCTAACAATTGGAATTATAGAAAAACATTGAGATGGCTCTCAATGACAGTTTAGATAGGAGAAACACACTACAAGTGTTTCATTACAAGTGTCATTACGAGTGATAATAAAAAGTAAGCAAAATGGAAAGCCAAATCGGAATTTTTATCTCAATATCCCATTTTGATCTCAATATCCCATTTAACGTCTTTGATCCTGTGAAACCTGTATCAACCTCTTTTGATGTTATTTGACCTATTAGCTTTGCCGAGACTTTTTACCTTTTTACTTTTTAGAACCTACAAGTGACATTTTTTGTGCGTTTCCTGTCATTTCGAAGTGCTAAGTAATTTCAGTTTCCATGTATATTAAACATAGGATAAATTACGCAACTTTTGGTATTCTCCTTAGTCAATGGCACTCTGGAAAAATCTGCGACCAGCAGTTTTTCATGCGACCAGCAGTGCAGTTAAGTTTCTTGCCTGCACTATGTGATCCCAAAAGAGGTCTTCGCAATTTACACTGTGAACAGATGCTGTTAGTCGCAAGGAAAATTAGTTTTTTTTTAAATGTCGGTGATTAAGAAAGATACCAATAATTGTATGACTTATCCTACATTGATCCTTCAGAATATGTAGATGTTAGAAAGTTCAGGTTGAAAACAGAACTAAAATTCTGACTCAGAAAGGAAGATGAAAATAAAGGAAGAAAAATACGGAAGAAAAAATGAGGGAAATTTCTCTAATTTCGCCGTTACCATCGTCTCTTGTTGTCACACCACTGTCTCACCGTCGCCCTCTAGTGTTCGCCTGGCGCGCTATGACACTCCTCGCAGAAAGTTCGCCGTGTTATGCCGTTTTGCTGAAACGCGGCGACTGCGGGATAAGTGTTAACCGCGTATCTACAAAGCGATGGTTAAAATTCAGTCGCAGCCCGAAGCCGTTCCCTCATAAAGGAAGCGTCGGTTCATAAATTGCCCCTCAACCTCCCACTCTGTGCCTCCACCTACCCATCTACCTACCTACCTACCTCTTTCACCCTCCTTCCCACCCCAAGCTCGGCGCAACGATCTCAATTTTGAGGGTGCCAGCAGGAAACTACCACCCTCGACAAAACTTGCTGAATTCATTATAGGACGAACAAAGGCACCACCGAGGAGCCTCGGGCGACGTGCTCGCACGCCGCGGCAGGACGAACGTGGCGTAGGGCCCCGGGATAGTGGGTAGGGCCAATCGGGGGCCCTTCGAGGCGCGGGGAACCCCACTCGTGACGCCGTGCCGCTAATAAGTGACAATTGCCCACCATTAAAAGTGTCGGTCATTGCGCGCGGCAGGAATGGACGGCGCGTTGCTTTTTCTGAATACAATGGAAGTTGTACATAGCGGAGGAGTGAAACCAGACGAGAAAAGCGAGGACGAAGAACGAGTGGGTAACCACGGCGAACGGGGAACGCGACTTGAAAAACACCGCGGCTGATATAACACTCGACCGTGTAATTTCGGTCATTACACGGCGTGTCTCAGAAATCGCGTGTTGTTTCCTTCTGTTCTCTCAACTGCAGATTTCTCGACATACTCAGGATTGAATATCTTTCGCGAAAATCGCGCGTATAAAATCTGTGTTTATCGGTATTACGATTTTCGGAATTAATTTAGAAGAAAAGAAGATATGGTATACTTTCGTAAATCTCCGTGTTGACCAATTAAGGTGTTACAGGAGCCTGATAAAAATTGGGTAAAATTTGGGTAGTTTTAAAAAGTTGTAAATTAATAGGAGTGTGGATTTTTGTGTCTATTAACAATATCTTGGTATAAAAAATTATATTTTATGATGAATATTAACATCATTGTGTCCATCTCAATTCTGTTCTATAAAAGAATTATGCTTCCACGGTAACTTGGTCATAACAGAAGTTTTAAACAGAAAATCTAAAATTAGTACCAATATATTTTTATTAATTAAGATTATAATTATCGGCTTACGAAGCGGATTTTGAAAGAAAATAATATTTCACAAAATGGGAGTTATAAGTTTTACTGCTATTACAAGGTTCTGTAATCCCTTAAGGGAGACGGGAACGAGTGTTGTGGATTCGAGGATTAAGGAGATGAAGGGCACAACGAGCAATGTCAATAAGGATCTCCGCGTTACGTTAAATTCGACGAAGCATCCAGGCATTATTTTACGTCAGATTCTCGGCCAGATTTCACTGCATTCCCGATTTGTGGAATTTGATTCCGCGGAAAGGTATGCGCACGAAATCGGCATAATCGTGTTTGTTTCGCATTACGTATCTCGCGGGCGAGCAACGCCGGCGCAGGAATGCGGTCCGATTATTCGGAGGAAGCCGGAGGATCCGTCCCAAGATCCTGGCAACAGCCGATCGAGACGTCAGAATCGCCGATAACGCCGTTCGAAAAACCCGTCATGAATTCTTCATGTCACACCTCGGCACCGAAAAAAGCCCGTGACGAATCCGCAAACTTTCGGCCGTGTCGAGGGAAGAAGGTCGGCGACGCCGGCGTTTAACAAGTTTATACCCCTGGCAAAAATGTATGCGTAGACACCTGCCTAGTTATATTCTCATTAGATATAAAAATACCGCATAAAAACTAGGCAAAAACTCGACAGAGTTTTATTCAGTGATTGAAACAATTTACTGCGCAGTAACTGCAGGAAAAGCATTACTTTTGGATTGGATCCCAAGTAGACTTATACCTCAGTTACTAGACAAAAGTCAATATAAGTATAATTGTTCGAAAACTGCATTAAATTTCTACCAAGGACTCAGTGTACTCTTAATTATATTTCCTATAAGTCACGATTAACTGATCGCCGTTAATTGTCGTTAAGAAGATGCGAATTTTAATTTTCCCCAGAGATCTAGCAAGCTACACATTATGTTTCAATATAATACTCTTAATAAAAAAAGACAGTTAATTAACATAAATACATGGGAATGTAAGTAGCCCTTCCTACGGGAGACTTCCTGCTTACAGGTTCATTTAACGCGCCGAGGTATCCGGTTACATCGGAAGCCCCCATGGCACAATTTTTTCAACGCGAAATGATAACGGCCGGCGGAACGAGAACATCGGGCCTCATCGTCGGGGAAAAAACCGACTTTTCACGCCCGTAAGGCGAGACGCGTCGACAGGTGTGTAAAATCATTTAAATCGCCGGATCAAATTCGGTCGTTCCTCTCTCGTGATCGAGTTGAAATACGCGCGGAGACGCGGTCAAGCAGGTGCTACGAAGTGGGGCGAGGAGGGATAGAAGGACGAGCAACAAGGAAGTGCAAATATATTCGCAGTTCTCTATAACTTCGAGAAGATTATTTTTTTCCTCCCTTTACAGACACGACTAATACGCGTGAATATACTATAATTTAATTTAGAAATTTACAATTTCTCGTAGAATACAATTTAACGATAATTAAGATATGTGCAAAACACAAGATTTATTAACAAACAAATGTTTTATAAAAAGTATATGTTAGTATATATTATAATTTAAAAAAAAGTTGTATAAAATAAATATGTGTAAAACAATTCAGCCACCCCTATGAAAACTCAACAGTGTCAACGTGAGTTTGTGAGTCTGAATTACAATGTGTGTGTGTGTGTGTGTGTGTGTGTTTCTGAGTAACAGGTAATTATTAGATTCCAAGAGTAATTGAACGCGATGCTATTTCTGCGTGGAATTCTGCCGAAAAGCGACGTAGGAAGGCGTGAGAAAGCTTCTGAAGATATCCTCAAAGAGAGACGCGCTAGAGGCTGAGAGGTGTTTGGGAACCTCTGGCTTAAAAGGAAGCAAATCGAACTTCCTTTCGCCGGCGTCCCTCTCGCTTGTGTCGAACACGCCTACCGTCCGATCTCGTAACGCTGCGAGTTCGATCGGCGATCGGATTTCACGGCGGGCGTCAGGCGGCACGAAGAGGTCTCACGAAGTAGGCCATCTTTTTTATCGCGCATCTCCTTAACACCCGCCGTAGATCGCAGCTGCGGACATGGCGTCGCCACGACCCATCGGCTGACCTCGCCGCGATATAACACTTCGCTCATTGTTACATCAGCGCGATGAAAGGCCATTTCTATTCTTATCTGGTGTCGCGTGACGGAGAGAGGCGCGGGAAAGGGTAGAACTGGACTTACCCTTTTGGTAATGGGTCTTTTCTCAGCACCTCGTACATCTTCCCCCGGTCTTTTCAGACGCACTCGCTCTACACCCTTTTCCTCTTTTCCTCTTCCTTTCGCTCCTCTGCTGTCCGAAGACCGCTTCCCTTATTTTACCTCAAACGTAGAAATTCTAAGAGGGCAAAGTGCAGTTGACGAGAGCGAACCTAATTGTTTCGCAGGGAGATTTCTATATTGACAGAGAATCGCTCCATTTTCCATCAATCTTGCGAAGCTTTCATTCCCTTCGTCGTATTAGCCTGCGCAACGAATCGATATGTAATCAGCCGAATAATCCAGAATATCTCTATCTTACTATTCCAGGTCTTCAGACTATCTCTCACACTTGTCGGGCAAGATATTACTTTGCAAAGCGTGGGAGATACATTGAGTTATTCCCGCGCTCTCTTTTCCTTAATCCACACGTCTACTTATTAATAATTTATAAATATACGAGTGTGGTTAAACATTTGCCAAAGTACCGCTTTAGTCGATCCAGCGTTAAAGAAACAAAGAGGCACCTTGTATGCACTTCTAGCAAACACGTAGCGCAAATACAGCTGTGTAGCTATATACCCTCCACTTACCCTGGTTAACGAAATTCATTCTTGCGAGAAAAGCAACGCCGGAGAAACGCACGTGAGACTCGAAGATTCCGCCGGAGAAAGCCACAGCAGAATCCTCGTGGAATCCGCACGGGCGAATTTCCCCATTTCCCCATGATGCTGTCGGGACGCCGTTCCTCCAGCCGGCGTTTATCGCTCGCCAAAGCCACGAGAGGTGCGCACATACTTGCGCGGCTACTTACGCCGGTATTACACTGTCTGCGTGCCGGGTTCCATAAGGTTGGCCGATTATTGATGAAGCCGCGGCCGCGCAAAGCACCACGCACATCCTTCTCGCGAGGATACAGTTATGATTGCTACAAGCAACGGCCAAGTGTTATTAACGTGAGAAAACGTGGCTACCTTCTTCCCCCCTGTTTCTCCTTCTCTTACTCTCTTCGCTTCTTCTTTCTCTTTCTTTCCCTTTCTCTACCTCTCTCTACTCTACTCTCTCTCCTGGCATTTCGATTAGCGCGTAGCCCGGCAATGGACGTGACTTTGCACGCGGCGGTAATCGCGGATCCTGTCCGAAATAGCGGTGGAATACATCTAGAGATCTGAAACGAGGAGATACAGTTCGCCGAATATATTTCAAGAAAACGATACTTTTCGAATTCCGACGCTGGAAAGACTAAATGCGACGAGAAACTTTGGAAATAATTGGAAAAATAACAAACCAATAAAATATATCATTATTTCACGAAATCTCCTGTAGAGGAGATCGTGTCCAATTGGCTCAAGTGGTATATTGAAATGTGCTTTGTTTATATATTTATTGTGAGAAAGAGTTG
Source organism: Odontomachus brunneus (assembly GCF_010583005.1). Classification (NCBI taxonomy): domain Eukaryota; kingdom Metazoa; phylum Arthropoda; class Insecta; order Hymenoptera; family Formicidae; genus Odontomachus; species Odontomachus brunneus. The sequence continues at coordinate 1,948,591 of NW_022639493.1, read as the reverse complement.
AAATGAAATCGTAAAATGTTCCTTTTCCTGAGTAGAAATTAATTGGGGCGTGCTCCAAGTCTGTAAAAACGCTAGCTTGTATTTGTTATCTCTAACAAGGTCTGCCATCGTTGAGTCTAGTTGTGGCTAAGAAAGACATATTTTTAGTAGAAATTCATAAACAGGCTCTGAATAGGCACTATTCCCTAACAAGATTTGTTACCATTGGGCCTAGATATGGCCAAGAAAGACAAATTTTTTGTGGAAATTCGTAAATAGGTCTTGAGTAGATACTGACAGGGATGCCTCTAACAAGATCTGCCAGCGCTGGGCCTAGATATGATCAAGAAAGACCAATTGTTAATGGAATTTCATAAATAAGTTCTATGTAAGCATTGACAGGCATGAAACCTAAAGGAAGGTTGCCTCTGTCATATTTATACAGTCAATCATAACAATTAGTTGTCTGAGAAAAATTATCACTTAAAAAGTTATTCTAGAAATAACTTCTGTAACTTCTAAGTTCAGAAAAATGTGCTATCTAGTCCTGATTCTTCCTCTTATTCTTAGCTTGCCATTTACATATGTTTCTAATTGATAATATTGTTTATTATATCGAAATATATCGGAAGAACTATAAAAGATGAAAGAATGAGCAATGTATTTGCGCGTCTGTAACACTTCAAAGACTTAAAATCTCATTACGTCGTTGACAACACGTAATAATACATAATAACACATCCATTGCAATCGTCAAGGGAGTCCGTTCAGAGAAATCCGTCGGGCAAGACTATACGTCGTCGCGAGTGCCTCTCTCGCGTGATTAGCGCAACCAATCGTGTAATAAAATTAATTTCCGGCCAGGTGGTTGACACACGGCGGGCGCCGGCCATTTGTTCAAGTTCCGGCCGCGAACGTCCGAGTATCAACGACGACAACGTGGATGCTCGTCGATGAGCCGGCGGAGGACAGCGGGGCCGCATTCCATCGGCTCGAGATTTATTTGCCGAATAAATGTTGAGGAGGTATTTTTAATGGCCGACAATAGTGGCCCGATAGTGATCTGAGAAACGTATTGTCGCTGGACGTCGTATATAATCCCGGAGGCATCGGCGCAACCAACAAAACGGACACACATCCACCGCCTTCCTCCCCTCTGCACTCTTCGCCTCCTTTTTCCCGCTTGTTCTCTCTCACCTCGCCGGGATCTCACCTTCCCCCGAGAGGAGTCTATCCCTTTCTTTCACTCTCTCGTTTATCGGCTTCAACAGCGAATTTACACGATTCATTCTTGACGGTCGTCCGAATAATGGAACGCCTTTCTGGAACGCTGGGGCATTTCATTTAGATGCATCATCAGGCGTGAACTACTTGATGTAATTCCCGACGCAGACATTCCCGACTTCGTAACCAAGTTCAGCAACCGAGATATGCGATCATCCTTTCGTCAGAACGTTGTATTGAATTAACTTATCGAGCGATAGATTAAAAAAATTGCAACGAGTTAAACAAATTGGCGCTGGCAAAGTATATCTTCAAAATTTGTTGAAACATGTACTTGAAATACACAATGAAGTTTTGCATCACCAAGTTTATCACTCAGAACGAAATATGTTTTATGTTTTTGGCTTAAGGATACGAACGAAAACGGAAAGACGCTCCCGATTTCTGTTATATATTTCCGCGGAAAAATTTTCTTTACGACTTGCGCTTTTTCCTTGCTTTCAAGCTCATCCAGTAGGATCCAGAATGAAAAGTGTAAATTTGCCTTAAGAGAAACGACAAAGAGAAGGAAAAAGGGTCTTTCGTGTTTTTCTCGCGTCATGACCTCTCCTTGTTCTCTCGATCCACGCATTTATTGTATCAATGTCTCTCCTTCTTTGTTCCTCTTTACCTACTCACACTCACACTTCTGCCTTTTTCCTTGTCTCTTTCTTTCCCCTGCCAGCAATGGTAACGTGCGTCGCCAGATAAGGCCTTTGAAGTCGACTCTTTTGTAAATCGACATTATTATTGTAATTGAATACTTGTCTCCCACTGGGATATCCTTTCGACTCGCTTACTTACGCGACGCAGGGATCAAATCGAATCTGAGAGATCGAAAAGTGGAATCGGTAGTTGAACAAAGTTCTACATGGTTCGTGTCTGAACGAACGATTTCGTCTCGATTTCGACTAATACACAAAGTGATATTTAATGCTTAAAGCAAATAGAGGGATTATTCATGTCCAGAGACACTTTTAATAATTTTGCATTTCTTTCCATCTCGAAATCTCTAAAGCTTTATATGTACCCCAGAAAAGAAGTTAGTATAGCAAACGAACTTGAGAGATTCGCAAATAAATCTACCTTTATGTTACTCACTAATTTTTTGTTTATTTCTATTAAAACTTGATAGAGTAATTAAAAATTTATAGAGTAATTAAAAATAATAGACACGTGTTTTTTTATATTGGCCATGGTTATATGTTTAGGGGTGAAAACTACCCCTTGCATTTATATAATCATGAGTAATTAACATTTAAAATTATAGTATTACAACTGCTTTTGGAAGTGATAAAGTATTTTCATGTCGTTGGAAGTAAATCCAATGTAAAAGTTATAGAATTCAAAATGGCGGATACAACATGGCGATCTGATAAATAAAAACAATTTTATCTTGCTTTTTCCTCAAGGATCATTGACAAAAAAGTGACGAGAGTCTATCCCCATTTTGTTTTTTGTTACATGTTTCCTATTATATTTTTTATATTTTTTTCATGTGTTTTAATTAATTTCTTTTATTTTTTGCAATATTACTTCTCGCGCTTTAATTATATCTATTTTCTCATTTTTTACATTCTTTACAGAAATGATATTCAAAAGAAATTATATATATATATATATATATATATATATATATATATATATATATATATATATATTATTTTTTGATAAGATTGTAATTATTGATAAGTAGATTAAAGATATATTAATATTAAAATAATGCACTCCACCAGTTGGGAAAAATGGTTCAAAAAGATAATTACATTAAATTAAGGGCGCCATATTCTTCTTTCTTAAGAAAAATTATTATAAAAGTTATAATTGTTTAAACAAAGTTAGCTTCTTATTTTTCTTTTGTAGATTCTTGTTCAAAAATAAAAAGTCATATACATTTTTTTTTTATAATTTCATAACCCATTAGTTAAGGCTTCGAAGAAACTATACGAAATTTTGCCAAATTTTTCGACCATTTGCCATTGGTATGTTCCATTAATTATCCAACGGCCTGTGTAATTTTCTTCCGGTCGAGCATTCACCGGCGAGCAATTTCGTCCCGCGACAATGCGCTCGCCGCGCGATTATATGTGAGAATTTTTCGAATTGCAGCCAGAGCGAGATCGTAAAACGGACAGGGATGTATTTTTTTTCGGTGTCGAGTAATATAATTTTCCGGACCCACGACCTCTCTTCGCCCCGAGATCTCTCTTCAACGCTTCTACTCGCGTTATCATCCGCGCTTCGCTGCTTAACAACGTCTTCGAACAACGAAAGGAAAGCTGAAGAGAGACGTTCACTTCGTTCGCTCCAGCCGTATCAATCGAGCCATAGTCGAGAGCGACCGTAGTATCTCGCGTATCGCACGCTCCCTCCCCCTGTATTTATCGTGATAAACAATCGCAAATAACGCGGTATCAATTATCCAAGATATACACACAGGGACCTCGTGAAAAAGTGCGAACTAACGGCGCGGCTCTTCGAGCTCGGCGTGATATATGCGAATTTTGGCCGGCGGCAGTTCCGAGCTTAATAAAGGGGCAATTAAGTGGAATTAAAAGCTTCGTGTTATTCAGCAAACCGATCGAATGACAGTGCCGTAGAATAGCTTGGAATTCGTGTCGAAGATTGTTGAAAAGAGATATACATGTCGAAATAATTTTCAATGAAACATCGTCCATCGAGGAGACGAGGGGGGAATTTATGTGTGCAAAATATCGAGACAAATACGATATGAATATTCAGATAGGGCAGATCGATAGAATGAGAAAATAATACACAACGTTATAATACGCAAATAAATATATACATCGAGAGCGCAACAACAGAAATACATCTATGTTTAAATCAAAAGTGAAATATACACACATTTCAGAAATATACTCAATCAGCAGAAAATGTACAGACGAAATGAAGAAAACACGAAATTTTACGCGAATTTTATTGTTATCTATCTAAAAGTGTCCTCTCCGTGTAAACTATGCTAAACTAATTTGTCAAATATAGAAACTTTGAACGCGTTGTCAGCAAGCAACGGCGTACAGATGTTGCATTAATATATACATATTAATACACACGTCGTTATCCTTTTACGTTAGTGTATGAAAAATTTCAAGCCGTACGTGACTTTCTTTTCCAAGTACGCATAATAATGTTCCACAGCGAGGTGTTGCGAAAAAACTATGTCGCTTCCGATATTCTTCCCGCATACACAGAAAAATGCATACTGCATTCAAATAAATGTTTAAAGGATTTTATAAATTCTCGTAAATCTGTCAAAAAAATTCATTATAATTTTTAACTAAATTTACTTAATTAATTCATTAATAACCAAATTAATTTTTAATTAAATTTACTGAAAATACATTCTGCATCAAGTTTCATCCTATCAAAGTTAACATTTTAATAAAAAAATATTAAATTTTAATCAAATTGCGATTTGTTTACTATATAGAGTCAAACCAGCTTTTTTTTCAATGATACTTTATAGTAATGAAGATAAATTCTCTTTTTGAGCATGAGAAGAGACTTTTCTAAAATTTGTGATAAATATATCTAATGAGTAGTTGTTTGTCAGTACATACATATATCTGGTTTACGCAATTAAATTTATCAAACGTTGTTCGATTATCAAGAAAGTATTTTTTGTGGACGACTAGTTATTTGGAAAAAGAAAAGTAAATTGAGTAATCGCTTTTGTTAGCAGTAGAACAATTTTTTTCCGTTTGCAGATGGCGTGTTTAATTGCGCGAATAGACAATGGTCGCGTGTGAATGACGACGAACGAGAAGACGCACGAACTTCCGCGTGCGCGCATACCGCGATATCAAATCCTCCCCGTGTGCGTTCAATTAATCTCGCCGTTATCCCCGGTTTCCGTCCTAACGCGCGTATAATCCGCGACGTCGTTCTCTCCTCTCTCTCTCTCTCTCTCTCTCTCTCTCTCTCTCTCTCTCTCTCTGGGCAAACCGGAACCAGGCTCACAAGCGCATTAGCGTACACACAGCGCGCGTCTTGCCCGAAAGTTAGAAATATCCGTTTTCCAGACTAACGCAGAGGGGGAGAATCTAGACGCAGTTATGGGACGGCATCGCGCAGAAGCTGCGTTTAATTGGACGACTTCCAGGCGCCGGGATATTAGAAGCAGCGAGGTATCCCGGTTGTAGAAGAGTTGACTCGTCAGGGTCGCGTATCGACTAATGTCGCTTTAACATTGTACGAAATTATCAGTCGCCGCGCCGCGCCAGACCGACCGGATTAATTAAGCTAATTATTGTTTGCGCTTGGATGCGCGCGGCCGAGCCGTTTCGCACGGTTGCAGACGCGTTTCGAAGGCGCGCGCGTGCATATTCTCTCTCTTTTTCTCGAATTCTCCCCCTCCCCTTTCTCTCTCCCTCCCTCATAAGATTCGCGATTACCGCACGGATGAACGATTCACGCGCGACAAACACAACCGAGAAGAGTGCTCGCGAATTTCCGATGTTCCGAAGTCGGAAATCTTGATAGGTCAGACTACCTCGCTAGTTTGCCGTGATGAAATTTATCCAATTCCATATATCTTCCTTTGTTTATCTTTCACGGCTGAGAATAATTGCATCGATTATACTATATTATTACACCTGCGCTCCTCGCTGTCGCGAACAATATATAGAATAAAATTTTCATATCTTCTAATAATAAAATAGTTGATATCAATACTATTAATTATGTAATGTTGATATATTTTATATGTAAAATGTACGAAGTACAATAAGTTGTGTTACTTGTTATTATAATTAATACTATTAATAATTGAAATATAATTATATAATGGTGACATATTTTATATGTAAAACGTACGAATACGTTGTATTATTTGTTATTATAATTAACACTATTAATAGTTGATATTATAATACTATTAATAGTTGATATTAATGCTATTAATTTATTATGACCTGTTAATAAATTCATAAAATCCTATATTCGAAATGATTACATATCAATATTTCTTAAACAAAGTATTTGCAGACTGATTTCACCTTTTTTTCTTATCTTGATGTTTCAAATTTATTTAAGTTAGTAATAAGGCTCTAAGTTAGTAAGATCCTAAATTTAAATTTATGTAAGTTATAACGTTTAATCCTAAAACATACCTTATATATATTGATAAACTATCATATATATCAAGATTTGCCACACGGTAAAAAATATTTTGTGTTTGTATTAAAATCGATCGTGCAGAAATTTTTGTGTTAAATTTTCAACATACTTGTGTCTCAATTTGTTATATAGTCGCTGCATTATATTGACTATTCTTCATTGAGTTTCTATTCATTATTCTTAGGTTGCATTCTAGAACGTCCTTTCTGAGGAAAATTTTACTAAAATCCTATATACCTATATATACAATTTACATTACATGTATATTACATAGTATGGATTTGCAATAAAATTTTCCTTGAAAAGGAACATTGTAGAATGTAATAAAATAATACGATTTATATGCAACACGTACACTCTTGGTGACATATTTTACATATAAAATGTACGGATAAGTCATGATATTTGTTAACATATTTGCCTTGTTTACACTAAATTAACACAATAATTAGAGTGAATAAATTGGCACACGTAAAATGTGTTAAATCTGACAGAAAATTTTTTGCAGTGCAGGCATAGTCAGGTTTCTGTAATATTGATGGCTACCTATGAAGTAAACATTGTTATTATTATAACTCTTCTCCTGTGCTTGTGTGTGTATGTGTGTGTCTGCACACCGCGATCACACGCGTTTCGGTATTTTATCGGCGTCGGTCTGCAGTCCGCTAGATGCACCCGTATGCGTGCTGGCGTTGCACGTGCACTTCCCCTCGTCATCGACGACTGCAACGTAGGTGGCTTCGTGCAGATCGCGTTTTATCGGGCCGGTCTCCTCGGTCGAGATGTTGTTTCCCTTGTTATCCCCGGCTGTCGTTACCGTTATTGTAGCGACGCCTGCCGGGTGCAAAGACGAGGAGGAGAAGTGCGCACTCCTCGCGTCGGCGCAACGGGACGCCGATTGGCGCGATACGCGGCCGAGAGCATATCGGAGAGATTCGACGCAAGTAAATTCCACGCTCACGTTCTCTCGGAGTCCCGCGTTAAGGATTACGCGCGAGGGAGAAGAGGTCGAGAAGGAATCTCTCTCGAGGCGCACCATTGAAATCGCGCTCGTGCGGCAGTCTCCGCGCCTGAACGCGTCGTATTCTGCCTTGTCCACTGCTAAATGCATCTCCCGCCGAGGTCCGCGAGATCTTGCCCGTCCTCGCGACATTCTGTGCAAATATTTATCTTTGCAATTGTTAATTCCGTGCAAATAAAGCTGTTTACACCGACGATTTTATTATTCCCGCGTCTCCTTCGCTCGCGGAATTTCGCAGTTCCGTTGAAAATGTACCCGCGTTACGCGACAGTGCCGTAGACAAACGTTATCTTACTTTACGGGAAATGCTCTCATTGACGAGACACATACAGAAGAGAGTGATGTAAAGAAAATTTTTTAAGATCGTATCTCTTTTGTTATTGATCACAAAGAAATTAAACCTTACACGATACGTACAGTGCTTTTAAATTCTGACAACTTGAAACGTTGCAACTTTATTCGATAAAAAGCGTGCAAGTTCGATTTAAATCGAATGTACTATATAAATAACATATTGCTTAGGTTAGATTTCCAACAGTAAAATTATTGTATTCCTCTCACAGGTTTCGCCACTAGAACAACTAGAATTTCTTTAGACAGAGTTAGAACAAAGCATGATTGTTATTGATTGGTCCGCCTCCTGTCGACCATTTTTAGGGAGATGACGTGAGTGGGAGTGAAGTAGAGAAAGATTTCTACTTCTAGTAGAAATGAGAGAAAAGCTCTAAGATTTAAGTGACGAAGCATGTTGTAGCTTCTCTCTCACTCACTTCTCATTTACTTCTTCCCTGCAAATAGCGAACGGTGTCTCAAGTCTGATTTGAGGAATTCTAGTTACAACTGACATCACCTTTTCTCCTATGCGCATTTCTCTTTTTTGTACATAATATCTACGTTCTCTCTTGAAAAGAGGAGAGACTGCTTCCGGATGATCGGCATTATGTCGGGGAAAATATTTTCTGGTATCAGTCGGTAAGATCTCTTCGGCTCTTGAATATTTCGGTGACTCGTGGCAGCCGAGTCTACCGTGACTAATAGCCCGGGCGATGCCGATCGCGCGGCTTAGCAGCGCGGGCGGAATTAATTACATATTGATCGTAATTCCGATGTATATATAGCCGAGATAATTGCATAATCGACTCACGCGTGCACTTCGTCGTTTAGCGCACTAAGCAGATTGACAATATTTTGCGTGCGCGCGTCATCGATTTGCGAACACACGTTCGCTCGCATAGGCCGCAGTCGCGAAAAGCGCTCACAGCACTATTAGCGCGCTCTTATGCGTTCCGAATTGGTTAAGCAAGTTCACTCGAAGTTAGGTGACGTTATAGTTTTCATACTCACACTGTCCATGGTCGGAAGGTGAGGCACTGTGAGCACTGACGTAACAAGCGCGGAAAAAGTTTTCCGCGCGCAAATTTTTAAATGGTGTACATACATATGTAAATATTTTCGTTGATTGAAGTAAGTGTACTACAAATGGCTGCAGAAGATTTGGAGGAATTACCCGTATATTTAGAAGATGCAAAAGAAACAATAATTTTGAAAGTAACATATATATTTAAAAGTAACATATATATTTAGAAGATACAAAAGAAACAATAATTTTGAAAGTAACATCGGAGATAAGAAAAAAAGCTGCAGTAGGTAAAAAAAAAAGCACTTCGTGAGAGGTTATATTTGTGATTTTAGACTTTTTAGTAAAATTTATGTTACATAAATTATCTTGTAATTAATTTTTTGTAATTCCTACAGATGCAACCTTTTTGATCGAATTGATAAAAAGTGAATATGAAAAACGAAACCAAAAGCAATGTGAAGAAATGTGGAATATTCTCACTTTTGTCTGTACTCGGTGACTTGTCACAGTGTCTTTAACTTTCTTCAGATATCGTATGCAGCACACAGAGAGTGCGTTCGGAAATGTGTAGTGCTTAAGCGCGCTAATGATTTCGGAACAGTGTTTACGCTCTCAGCACTGTGAGCGCTTTTCGGACCGCGGCCATAGACGTGCGCCGCGAGCGGAACGACGTAGCTGGAAATTCGAATGGCGGCTGTACGCCGCGCGATACGCGCGCATTTCAGAATCTCGAAAAGGCTGATGAGACCGTTAATTTCCCGGACATATTATTTCGACAAACATTTCTCGGCTCTTTAGCCGGCGCGGCGCAACGCTGCGCCGCTTTATTTTTGCACGGCGCGTAATGAATTCCGGTTCGGCGATTTTGTCGTTTTATACGCAGTGTTTGTCGAGATAAAACATTTAATCGCGACGCGAATTAACTTACTGCGCCCGAATTAAATTATTCCGGCACGCCTGGGTTTTTAAATGCACCCAGCTGCGCCCGTTTCATCACGGTGATTTGCACGTGCGCGCTCGCGCATCTTTTTTCCACCAAAAACGCACGCGTATCAATATTTATCGCGAATCTAAAACAACCCTTCCCCCCTAAATCGGTCCGCGGAATAAGCCATGAAAAAATCTAAAAATACAAGTTTATACAATTATAATATTATAATTCCAAATAAATATATCAAATATATCCAATAATATATATCCAAATAATATATCTAAACAAATATCTCTTCTGTAAATATACAATTTGTTGCTCGCTGGAAACAAGACTTTTAATACATTAAACATGTGAAAGCCTCAGTAAGAAAGAAATTAGATTTCCAATTAATATTTTGCATGTCGTCGAGAGAAAGCTTGGAAAAAATTCAGTAGCACATTTAAAAGCTTTCACAGCGGCGTTACTATTCGCGTGTATTCTACTACCTGACAAAAATAATATTTTGAGGGTATATCGCCCGCGCACATGCTTCTCTGCTTCACGCCTTCTCTGCGAATTGGGAGCGCTGCTTTTTGTAACGAGGACAACGACGTTCGCTGAGACAACACAATTTCCGTTAGCGGGAAATCAATGTTTACGAGCGCGAGATTCGACGAGCAAAAGGGAATGCCGATTAATCTTGTCGCCGCCCTTAGTAGCATCTCCTCTTCCACCGCGAGCATAACCCACGACGCTGCTTCGGCTTCCATGGGAAAACCATAGATTCTCTCGCCTCGCAGCCGCGCCTGCCGTGCCCCCTGGTCCTCTCACCTTGCTCGAAACAAGGTGGGCTTACACGCGTATTTATGTATAACCCGCGTCTTATACTCGAAAGCCTGACGTGCAAATTTCGTGCCTCTTCGAGCGAGGGGAAGCGTATCATGAGATAAATCCTTCCCAAAAATTGAAAGGTGCGAGACAAACACCTTCGTAGCACCTTCTTTCTTGACGACTTTACAAATGGCCGGGAGAAACGATACCGTTGAGGAAATTTATCTAGACAAATTCATTTATCTACTGATTATAGCCCACAAGTAGCACTTATGTATTAAATTTACTAAAACCGAGGTGGTAAAGCTGTACATTGCACTTGAAGGACTAATTGTAATTAAAATGAATGAAATGCAGCATGAAAAGAAACATCGGAGAGCAAATAGCAGCATTTCACAGATGCGAGAACCGAGTCGACGTCTGATGTCGACGCCGCGTCTGTAACTTGCTAATGAGTCGACGTAGCGACATGAAAAAAAAAGCAATCTCTTCGGAACACGTCCTCGCACGTGTCTATACTGCCGTTTCCCATTTAGACGAGCCGAATGTCGTGAAGGATTAAAGCACGGCAAACACGCTCACACGAGCAACATGTAACTTCTTGCATCTTTGCGATCGAATTCTTCAGATTCCTGTCTTCATCTTGTCCGTTGCAACAGTAATGAGATTAATATCTTTACTATAGATCGAAGAAAAGGAATAATTATCGTGGTTATTTACAAAATGGTGCAGAATTTTTCTATTCAGTTTAACGAGTAGAAATTTAAAACGGAGTCTGGAAAAAGCTTATATAGATGTTTCCTACTTTCATCTAGCTCGTGAAAACTATAGCAAAATTTGTAAGTCTAACTAGGCTTTATCTTAATATATCTAACCAGGCCCTATCTTGATATCCCTAACTAGGCTCTCTCTTGTTATACTTAACTTTATTCTAGCCTTATTCTGGCATATCTAAATAGACTCTATCTTGACATGCCCAACTAGGCTCTATGTTGTTATTCTTAACTAGGCGTTATGTTAGACTATAAAACTTCAAAATAACCTTTATAACAAAATTTAAATGACTTGTAGCCTATTTGTATAAAATTTTTGGCTTCAATATTACTTTTAAAAACCAAAAATAAAGTTAATTATTTTAGTTTTATTTCAACCTTATTATGGTAAATTTCACGTAAGTCTCTTTAAGACCTTATTTTAAGCTATTTTAGAAATTGATTAAACCCTAATTGTGCTCTTAATTATGCTTAGATCTTATGAATACAGGTATTGTTATGAGTATCCACGTCAATGCCTATTCACGGTGAATTTTCACTCAGAATCTGCTTTTGTTGGCTACACGTAGGCTCAACGAAGGTAGAACTTGTTAGAAATATATCCACAGCAATACCTACTCAAGGAACCATTTACAAATTTCCTCTAAGAATTTGTCTTTCTTGACTATATCTAGGCTCAACAATGGTAAACCTTATTAGGGGCATCCATGTCAGTGCTTATTCTGAAGCTATTTTGCTATTTACGAATTTCCAGTAAAAATTTTTTTAGCTATAACTAGGATCTTATTTAGGACTTGGCTAAGATCTTTACAGACTCGGGGCACACCACGATTAATTTCCACCCGAGGCGTTGATACGGACCGCCAATATCGCTCGCAATTTCCTCGGACGATTACGAACACATCACGTAGCATCTAGAAATTATCGTGGTGCGACGTCGCTCTATACGCAGTTGCAATCTCTAGGATGTAACTGTGCGCATGTACATGCCGTGCACGGTATAGTAATCGGATCATAATGTAATCTGCGACTGGATATAGCGGCCATTCGCTCACTTCCTCCCTCGCTCGCTCCCTCGCTCGCTCACTCGTTCGCGTGCTAAGGAATCGTGTAATCGATTCGATCGATGATACGTGAGAGGGGAGAATAAATCCAGGTATTTGTGTGGAATTTCGAAGACTGCGAGGTAAGAACCGACAGGAGATACGCAAAGAGAGAGAGAGAGAAAAAGTAAGTGAGAAAGACCATAGAATGTCCAAATACAGTGATTTATAGTTTCAAAGATGTGTAAAATTTCAAAGGTTAACCTTTCCGCGAGTTCGACTGTTGGGCACGCTGAGTTTCAATAGTATCGAACATTTTGACTTTGATGAAAAGCTAGGAAATCTTTTAACATTAGAATTCTGGCTATCAAAAATCTCTAAATATTGAGGAGAAATTAAAGTTCGAAGAATATCAAAGTCCCAACGTCTTTTGAATCTCACAAAACGGTTTCTTCAAATTTTCTGAAAATAACTATCGATTCAGGCAACGTTAGCTTTCCGATTGTAGAAATTAGACAACACGGGAATTAAAGTAAACAGACGTACAAAACTGCGAATACATCTAAATCTAAGTCTAAAATAATTAAAAATCTAAGTCTATAGTAACAGAAAAGCAAAATGAAATGAAAATTCTTTTCTCGTGATAGAAGAGACGTCGAATAACTCTGGGGACTTGCGATTCATTAATTATGGAACGAAGCTAACGGGAGAATTTTCCTGGCACATGCCAGGAAACAGAGAGGGACTGAATAAGAAATCGCGATCTCTCCAGCGTGTGTATAAAAAGCAACATCTACACGGTGTAGGTCGGGAAATTATACGCAACCGCGACACGTAAACTCTACAAATTATCGGCGGCGTTACGTCGCTTCGCGCGCGCAGTAACAATTTCTAATATGTAACAGCGCGAACACACCGTGCCCGGTATAGTAATCGGGTCATAATGCAATCCGCACCGATGGATATAGTTCGACGACCGCTCACGTACTCCGGAATCGTGTAACTTTATTGGAAGACGACGAGGGACTTCCGTCCGGTTATCTCTTCGAGCCGACGTGGCCGTCGACAGATCCTGAAGGGACGCGGACAGGGCGCAAGGGGTTGGCACTAATAGCCCTTAAGTTGGATGAAGTTGGCCATTGTGCGAGCCGTCTGGGTGTACGTGATCAGTTTTACCCTTGGATAATCACACCACCGAGAAGACCCGATCTCCCTATCGTCTGCCTCTCTCCCTCTCTCTTTCTCTCTCTTTCTCTTTTGGTAATAAAAAACGAAGTGAATGACGCTACACATTCACATTCGCAGAATATGTTTAAGTAAACTTATAATCTTTGCAATCCTTTCCCTTTATGACAAATTCTCGGAAAGCTGTTCTTGGTACAAACATATACTCTTATATTCCTCTCTGAGGATTTACACTCTTCCAAAAGAGGAGGTGTTTTTCTCAAATGTTGGAAAAGTTAAAAAAAGAAAAATTTTAATGCGAAACGAGTTGCCAATCTGACAACCACCTACTAGACATTTTTTATTTTAAAATTACAATATGATGGATTACTATGTTGTGTATGATAATTTTATTTTTTATTTGAAAACTACTGGTTCTATGAAAAAAATAAAAACAGTAAAAAAGTTTGTAAAAGAATGAAGCTTTCTAATGTATATTTTTCGATGACATTCCCGTTAAAAAGTTCTTATAAAAAATTGAATAAGGATTGTTTCATCCCCTTATAATGATACGGGACAATTAAAAAAACGTTAACACAGCCTTTTTACTAATGAGAAACGTCCACCAGATTTTATTTTTTAACTTTTCCAACATTTGAGAAAATTAATAAAAAACATCATTCTCACCTCCCTCTTTGGAGAAGTGTAATTTCTCCGGGAAGGAATGTAGGTATATATTCATATGAAGGAGACTTCCCTTAATTTTCGACAAAAAATTATCTCCTAAAGCTTTTTGCACTTATCTAAAATTATTCTGTATAATATAATCACGCATACTTAGTGATCTTGTATAACATATAAAATTTATTCTTCGTGCACCTCGAGGAACGAGTTGCCTTGACATTTTTACGCCCTTCGTTACCGAGTCCGCGCGGAATAATCCGCGAGGAGAAACGAATTCATCGTTCTGTCACGCACTCGACATCGCCACGGCGCGTTCGGAGATTATTCTCGTGGTGGTAATCCGCGCGTGCTACCTACAAATTACTCAAATAGCGACTCGACAACGACACAACGGTGTGCTGCTCGCCGCCGACTCGACAACAGCACAATCATCATCGCGCGCGATCACCGATGTCCGGCGCGACGCGATTACACGCGTTTTACAACGGCGGAAGTCGCGGAGGTGCGCGAAGGGCGCGAAGAAGGACGAAGGGAGGAGGAGGAGGAGGAGGAGGAGGAGGTGAAGGAGGAGGAGGAGGATGCGGCGGGGAGGGGAGGCGAGGTGGCGGCAGAGGCGGTGAGTTACGCGAAGAAGCATGCGTTAATGATTTCGGCAGGTTTGTACACACCGGGGACGTACATTGTAAGGACCCGTTCACAAAGGGAGAATTAAACCCACCGGCGACGATGACCTCGCTGCCAGTCATCGTCGATAATGACCGTTTCTCCTCCTGCGCGTCCTTCCCGTTCCTCTCCTTCTTCTTCTCCAGAGCGTCCAACACGCGTCCTCCTACCGCGTCCTTCTCCACACCTCGTCTTCCTTTCTATCTCCATTTCTTTCCATCTTCTTCTTTTCTCCCTTTTTTTTTCCGTTTCGTGTACTCGTCGCGCGTTAACATTCCGTATTCTCATGTAATGAGCGTTGCGCGTTTCAGCGGACTTTTCCTCGAAGATCGTTCCCCTCTTTACGCGCGGTCGCTCGTTAACTCGCGATTAGTATTTCGGTTCGACTCGTTATCGTCGCCGCCGTTCACGCTACTTTCTCACATGTGCCGTTTTCCGCCGTGTATTTTTCTTGTCCTAACGTCAAGATAAACGCTCCCCTTCTCTCACCCTTGCCTCCTTCTTATCATCTCGCCCTTCGTCTTGTTCTCCCTCGCTTCTTCCCTCTCGCTCGCTCTTCCTCTGCCTCCGTCCTCCTCATCACATTTCTTCGCGCGTTCTTTTTTCGCGAGAGAAAGAGAACGCATACACGCGTGCCTTAATGACGCACGGCAACCCGCACGCGTCCCCTAATAACTATCGTCATTAGCGTACGCGGAACCGACGCGCCGTTGCGTCGCGAGGAGGCGAAATTTTTGGGCGCGGCGAAGCTTCGACAATGCCAGCCGTCATGTTCGGCGCGTGGGCCACGCCATTAGGGGCTTTCTTTATGAGCGCGTCTTCTTTTGTCGCGTTTCTCGGCGCAGTGCACCGTGGGTGGAATGGCACGACTCTTACACGCCAAATTAATTGCTGAACGAGAAAACCGGCGGTTTCGCCCGACGCGTAAATTTTGCCATCCGCATATCTGGAAGAGATGAAAAGCAGTGAATAGAAATATAGCACGCTGATCTCTTTCTCCAAATGCACAAGCAGTTAGATAATGTGTTTCAATGTGTATACATAGTGTAAGTTTCATGGAATTTTCACGGAAACTCGTTTCATGATACAACTACCCTTATAGCGCACTTGAGAGATTATGCGCCGCGAAATCGTCTCCCGCACGATTCGCAATCCACTAAACTCCGTTCGAGATAAGGACGAAGAATGAGGTTTTATCGTTCACTCTGCGAGGAGGAGTCTTTCATTTTCAATCGCCTGCAACTTACAAACTGCTGCTCCGCCGCGATCTTCTTGTTAAGAAAATAATTCATTCCATAGATTGGCAAGGGAAGTCGCGGAGGAGGAAGATGGCTCGGGTAGATCTAACACAGCCCGCATAATGACATCCAATTTCTGATATCTGATGCAATCCCATAATTCACGACATCCAATTTGCGACGCGAACTTCAGAGGAACTTGAATTCCCGCAACAGCATTCCGGCATTCGCGTCGCGGGTTACGAAAAACTGCCGGCTTAAAGATATTATTCTATTACAGACTTCTCTCTACGCGGGAGCGACATGGGTGGTATGAGTCGGTTACATTTAAATGCGAGTTTCGTAAGAGACTAATTTCTAACGTCGTTACGGGATATTAATCATCATCGTGCCTTTCCAACTAGCCTCTTTAAAGTTCGACGGAGCCGACGTTACATCATTACGTTACATCACTGCCACGGGTAACTCGTGAAAAGGACGAGAGGTCGCAGTAGGAACCAGCTAACGGCTGCTGTCCAGCGATCGACGTAATTACAACGATAATTCCCGGTCGGCGGACGTAGTTCGCATTGCGACGCCCCGCAGTCGCCGAGCGCAACCGTCCGCTCCACGAAATCACGCGTCGCGATTTGCCACGTCAGGAAACCGCAATTGCAGTTCGACGTAGATGCGCGAACCTTCCGGCTGCCCGCGACTGCCGACGTCAAGAAGCATTTTCGAAATAAATTGTCTACTGTGCGCGTCGCCATTACCACGTTGCTCTTCTCGCGTATGGCTCTAAGGTGATCGCTCCGTAAACCCATTTCCTTGCTAATGTTTTTCAGTCTTAACATTAATGGAAACCCGACCTGCACACATGCATAATTCGAGGAAGATTCACCATATCGAAGCGGAGATAATTGAAATCAAGATTAACACTATTCACATGTACACGGGAAAAAATATCTGTTATATATGGATAATTAAACATAATTTGCTATATTAGCCACTTTTTCTTTGCTGCAGGAGCCAATTTCCTTGCTATGATAACAAGAAAATCTGCTCCTGCAACAAAAAAAAATAGCTAAAACAATAAATTATGTTTAGTTGTCCATCTGTAGCAAAATTTGCTATGTTAGCCACTTTTTTTGCTATAGGAGCAGATTTTCTTGTTATCATAGCAAGAAAATAGATTTCTGCAGCAAAAAAAGTAGCTAACACAGCGAATTATATTTAATTGTCCATATGTAGCAAATTAGTTTGCAGCAAATTATTGTTTTCCGTGTATCACAGATACGCAAACTGCTTCTGATATATTACGTCTTTAATTCTAGCGCAAACTATTCTTAAGCTTCTAATAAAAAACTAGAAAATGACCAAGGAGACTTTTGGGAATATTATTAAAAAATTAGAAAAGTAGAGGATTTTTTTGTTCAGTTTATCCTAATGTACACACGAAGTAAAATAATTTGCTGGCCCAGCAAATTTTCTGCTAGTCTAGCAAAATATTTTCGTTATTATATGGGCAACTAAAAAATTTGCTAAAAATACTAATCACTATTTGCTGGGTATAATTTGCTAAATCTACAAATTATGTTGCTATAAGAACCATGATGGATTTATATGAGCAGTTGCAGCTTTGCTCATATAAATGCAAATAAATAGCAAATAAATTTGCTAAGGATACATTATTTTGCATCAATAGCAAATTAACGTTATTCTTGGGACAAATACACTCAACAAATTGTTTTTATCCTGGCAACGAAACTACTTCTGCTCTGATAACGAATAATTTGTAAAATTAGTTACGTCAACAAAATTTTTTTGATCTCATTACGAATATGCAGTAGCAATGACGATTTTGCTAAAAGAGCAAAATTATTTTTCTCCGTGCAAGCACATGATGGCAGACGTCGCCACTACAGCTCATCTATCCAGCCCATATTTCGCGTGATCATTCGCCAAACTTTTTTAATTAATATCTCGATAATGATTGCGAATATCACAAAACGGTATAGGACTTTTCACCTCAGTCTGTACTATGCCTCCTTCGGAGGTTATTCTGGGACATCCTGTATAAGTATATCTTAAGCCCGTATTATAGTACAGATTGCGGGCTTCGTTGCGGTTGGGATTACGGGGTTAACAGTTATAGATAGATCAAGGAAAACCAGTACAAAACTACTAACTTGCGCGTGATTCTTCCTTGCAACCTGATTGGATGATAGTCCAACAACCAGGTCAAAAATAGACTAGTCTAGATTACAACCCATAACCTAGCTAGCGAACTGCTTCACTTTGATTGATAGATTTCCAACAACTAACTGTAACCCCAACCGCAACAAAGCCCGCAATCTGTAGTGTAATATTTCAGAAAATTACTTTATCTATTCTCTAGTTTGTAATTCTCTCTCTCTCTCTCTCTCTCTCTCTCTCTCTCTCTCTCTCTCTCTCTCT
>NW_022639493.1:1865741-1929586 GCF_010583005.1 Odontomachus brunneus | reverse complement strand
CTCTCTCTCTCTCTCTCTCTCTCTCTCTCTCTCTCTCTCTCTCTCTCTCTTTCTCCCTCCCTTCTTTTATCGACTTTCATATTGTGCGACCAATCAATTTTTGGGATCAGTGCAACGACGCTTGAAATCTATCTCGTCGTAGTCGTTCCCATCGGAGAGCACACGTGATAACGATCCATGTGATTCAGTGAACACGCGAGATTCCCATGACACGTTTCGGGAACGCTGGCGCACTCCAGCCGCCGACCTTTCCGCGTCTCGCACGATCGCAAAAATCGACGTGGCTGATGTATAATTGATAATTGATAGATACTGGAGTGCAGTGGATCAAATGGCACGCGAGTGGCTCCTCATTTTCCCTCGAGGGATTGGGTGAGAAACATTTCGCGGCAAATCGTCGATATTAATTAGGCGTTGCTGAGAATATGACTGAGAAACTCACGTTCGTGCGATTCTCTCGAGCATTCAGTTATAGAAGGTCATCTGGAGTCGATGATAAGTCGGTGATCGGCGATACGTTGAGACCCGGCGAGGCAGACCCGGCTCTTTGCTCGGTTTAACAAACCGGTCGTGGCAATTAATAACGGCGACGTGAATCACGCAGACGAACGTGTCGCACCAGGATATCTCGTCGCCGTGGCGGCGTCCACGGCGCTCGAGAAATACGGCCGAATTAATCATACATCGCGTAGAATTTCGGGAGCGGTGATTATTCATCGTTGGGCGCAACGTTATTTGGCGCATTGTTTCTTTGAATTACGCCTCCGACCTCGACGGATTTTAAATATGGTGGGCGCGCCCGCGGCCGTAAAAGAGTGCAGTCATACCCTGCCGCGACTTTATTTCGCGATTCTCGCGAGGAACGAAATGCCTGTTCCCGGTAAGTTCGCCAACACGGCGAATAATAGGATCTACGATCCGCCACATAAATCTTCTTAAGATCGGGGACTATGTGTCACATAAAGTACACGTTTTACGCGCGAGAAAGATACGTTATATGCGCGCGCGCGCTAAAAACAAACGTGAATGTGTCTGTGACGGATTGAGATAAGGGCACGTCACAAAAGATAACATTAGCGAGGTGATATTAGTAACACACGAATTTCCCGAGCGGAAAAATTTCCGGGGAAAGCTGGTCACATGTCAGAAACTAGTCACAGTTTTTATTATTCAGGCTTTACTAGACAGTGACGGCGCGGAAAAAACATTTCAGTTCATGTAACTGAATGGGAACCAGACGAAAAACTCGCTGACGAGAAATATCTCTGTTACTCTGTATCTCTGCGGCCGAAAAAAAGACATTCGCCTGAGCGTTCAGCTGCATTAAAAGGCGCAACCTCGTCGTGTACAAGTCCCAGAGTGACCTCGAATAATATGGAATAGAGTAAACCACACAATTACATTGACATCCCCCTTATGTCAATGTCCTGTTTCCATTGTCCCTGTTTCCATTGTCAACTTTGGTTGACTTAACCGGCTGATTATTCCAACAGAATTAACCAATCGCATCTGTCAGTTCTGAATAACAAGAAAGGCGATTGATCAATTCCATTGGAATAATCAACCGGTTAAATTAATCAAAGTTGGTAGAAACGGGCATTAGTCATTGACACTCTACAGAAACCAGGTACTTCTTGCTACCAGCATCATCAATTCATACAGTTTGAATTGTGAAGATCTTTTGAAATCATAGAATACCTGCATACGATCGAAATATGAATATGATATAACGTTAATAACTTGCTCGCGGTATTGAGGATTAGGTAAGTTGGCTAATATATATTTGTGATAAGAAGGCCACATGTCAAATACGTATCATAATTAGTTTATAATTTCGTTAATGCAACTGAATTTTCTATCACTGTTTAGGAACCAGATAAAAAACTCGGTTGTAGGAATAGAAAGATTCCTTAAGAGGGTTTTATTCAGCCGATTGCTCCCAGTTATCTCAATCGTGTCTCAGCTGAATGTTCGGATGAATGTTTCTGGTCGCAGTAACAGACATCATTTCTTGTCAACGAGTTTTTCGTCGGAACTCCATTCAGTTAGCGGAGCTGAAACTTTTTTCTGGGCAAGAGGCTTAACTGCAATGCCAATCGCATGAGAAACCAGGTCTTTCTAGAGTGTCAATGACTAAAGGGGACGCCAATAACGGCACGGTGTACGCCACTTGCGGGATAAGTGAATTCTTGCCCGACGAAAATTGCGCTATCGCGTCATCGTTCGTCCGTAGATCGGCGGCTTCTCCGTGCGACCCGCGCGAGAGATGCAAGAGAATCCCAAGATCCTCGGGCCAATCGGCGCCTGATGGATCACCGATGACCGGATAAACGCGGAATACGGAGCGCGTTGCTCGTTTCGCGTCCCCGAGGCGCGCAGCCGCGAATAACGGTGACTAATGAAAACATGCGTTCCCTCATCTCCTAGACGCGCGCGCGATAAGTTCCCGCATGATTCATTGCGCCATTACATCGCGCGGCCGACGGCTCAATACGCGCTCATTGTGATATCGGCAATTTATTGCGCGGGCGGGGCGGCCGCCGCCGCCGCCGTCGTGGCGGACTTGAGGCTGATCGAAACTTTCGCCGGGCGGAAAAGTGTTGTCGCTGGAGCTTCGCCGAGTCTGTGTCCGGCGGGAAAAATAACTCGACGCCTTGAACTAGAACGCCAGATGCCTGGTAATAGATCGAGACATATTTGAGAAAGCACAGAACAATGTGATCTGAAAGAGTTACGTACACGTATATGTAACGCTGCTTGCGATATAATTAATACGAGCCCACTGCAGCAGTCAATAAAGGAGCGAATAAATTTTTCAAGCTGCTCGCAGATTTAAAGGGTATGCTGCACGAAGCTGTAACTCTCAATAATTAAAAGGGATTGGTTTCTGTTTTGTGTTTTTTTTTTTGTTTATTGGATATTTATTGGACATTTGCTGCAAAAGCGACGAAAGTTAAATTAAACTAATGAAGATATTAACTAAATGGTGAAAGAATAATAGAAATTAAAAAGCGTCATCGTTGAATAAAAAATATTCTCGAATATAAGACCACAGATCCTTTAATCTTTGACTTTCATTTCGGCTCTGCGATTTTTTTCACCTTTTGCCTTTTTTCAGAAGATACCACAGAGAGGTGCGATTCGCATTTTTAGAGTGGCATTTTTAGAGCATTAAATGGTTAAAATTTTAGATGAACTTTTGAATTTTGATGTCTTCCCAATAGAGACGAAATGGAAATAACGCGTTTCGAAATTTTATAAGCGAATGTCAAACTGATTTTCCCGACTACGACTAATTCGCGCTGAAATAGCTGACGCTACCTCATTAGACATCTGTGTTCCGAGGTGACGAGGAAACTCACTCTACGGCTGTCGTGAAAGATTAATCGATCTTACGACGAGTTTAACGCGCACGAGATATTTTCGCGCCTTCCGCAAAAACTCGAATGTCCGCTGCGTGTCTAACTTGGAGAGCTAATGGGGCACATAGAAGATTCAAGGATTTCACCAAGTGAATGTTCAGTTTTCAACTGAAATTCACGAGGTGAATGTTCAGTTATTCAACTGAACGGCCTCAACTACGATAAACATACTACGAATGCATCTATAATATAACCGGTGAAGAATTTTTATTAGGATCTTTATTCATTTTTCGTACAGGTACAAAGTACATTGTGCGCGAACACGGTAATGCCGCGATCAAATTAAATGTCGGCGAATTTACCGATTATTCTCTATTATACGGAATTACGTTAACGTATACTTCCACCGTAATTTTTCGCATGTATACATACACACATACATATACGTGCGTATGCATGAACATATGTGGAAAACAATAATTTTTTATTAAATTCAATGCTTGTATAATCTGATTTGCGATGTCCCAATTTCGGTGGCGCTTTAGCGAAAGTGGAAGTCGCAAAGTAATTTTACATCTCCCACGTTACATTCGTTAACCCTTTAAGTCACGAATATTTCTGCACAACCTTTTCCTTTGTTCAATCGATATCTTGGGGTTTTTGGGATCACTAATTACGAATTTGAAATCAGTTTTTGAAAATTTAGGATAGCGGATCCAGTATGGCGGACGACAATTTTACAACTCCTTCGATTTTCGTGAAAATTGGTATTCGAGGGTTTTTGGCGTCGCTGATCACGAATTTAAAATCACTTTTTTTAAATTCAAGCTATTCACAGACTCATTTATTAACTTCACTCATTTACAGAAAAAAATATAACTTATCCCGATTTTTGGTAGTTTAGCTCGCCATATTGAGTTCGTTATCTTGAATTTTAAAATTTTGAAATTTTTGAGCATCATCTATAGCGCAAATTTTTGCATCATCATCTATAGCGCAAAAAGCATCAACTAAGCCATTTTTTTTCCATAGGTTTATTTTGAAATATTTTTAGCAAATGAATTAAAAAAAATATTTTTTACATTAATTTGTTTATGAATAATTAAATTTGCAAAATTTAATGTTCTATGCAATTGATGCTGTTAGAAGAACACCTAAGCTTCATAATAAATCCACATTTACCGCCTCGAAGTCTCTACAAGTTAGTTTAAATTCGTAAAAACTGCTCTAAAATAGATGTATTATATATGATACACTATGACTTGAAGGATGAAAGCATTTCACATGATCGAGGCGCAAATCGCGCGATTCTTTATTGTGTCTCGGCCGAGAGAAATCTCGTCGGATAGGGTAAACTCAGATATAATAGCCGTACGGAAAAGATGGCCACAGGCTGTAATTTCTCCCATAATTGCCAAATAGTATGTTTCAACACGTAAGTATACATACATAAACTACTGTAAATATTGATTATCTCTGAGAAGAGCGCACTATTTCAGCAATCGTTGGAGAAATTCCCGTTTGTGGCCATCTTTTTCGCACGGCCATCATAACCGAGTTTACCCTACAGTACGATGGCATTATCGTTGAAGTGAAATTTCACGTGCGGCATTCGACGAAAATATCAGATGTTGCGTTCGGGAGATATTTTTTTCTCTCCGCATTTTCGTCACGTCAACAGTTACGCAACCCAAGCGCAATTCAGCTCGCACCGCCGCGTAATTCATAAAGATCCAATTTGCGCGCAATTTCGAGCAACGTTTCCGCAACGACCGCACGGGGCAACCGATCTCGGAAGCGTTGCATCGCGTAATCTGCAAAATTCAACGTAATGCACCGCCGCGCACACTGGCTGCCTCCGCGCTCCCTCTCTCTCTCTCTTTCTCTCTCCTTTTCACTCACACACACACACACACTCTCTCTCTCTCTCTCTCTCTCTCTCTCTCTCTCTCTCTCTCTCTTTCTCTTTCCTTCGCTCGCAAAGGTAAAGACGTAAAAGCTTATCGCGCGCCGGCGTAGGAGAGATGAGGAAATGCCTGTTTTCGTTAGTCACCGTTATTTTCAACGCGCGAGCGGCGCGATGCTGCATCGGCACGGTTCGCGCCACGCCGTGCAGCAAATGCACCATCGCTCCCTTACCTGCCTGCCTGCCTGCTGGGCATACACATTGGGCGTGTGCGAGCGCCCGGACGCGCGTGTAGGTGGGTGTATACTTTACGTCGCCTCTATTTGCTAACCAGGAGTTTATCGCTTTTAGAAATTTATCTCCCACGCGGTCCGCATAAACAGGGAAATACTTCCGCGCGCGTGCGAACGCGTCCGTCCGTCTGCGCCTGTCATTGGCGTCTCGTCTCGCCTCCGTTCTCTGGAGTTAGAAGAATTACCCGACGATGTCGAGAGATAACGCGATGAACGCGCATCGCGCGTACTCAGAGAGGCAACGTCATCGAGAAGACGTTTCCTTTACGGTGAAATGATCCCGTAACTAACATTCTACTCTGTGTTAGGAATCTACACGGAGAGAATATTATAGTTTTCCTTTCTTTTTCATGTAAATTCTTCTCATTTTACTACATGTTTCTGACAGTGCAGGAACAGACAGTCAATATACACAGAAAAATGGCATTCCACTGCTAAGAAAAGAGATCGAGGTGAAAGTACCAATTCCCGGGAACGTAGTCCTGAATATTCTTATTGTTCTGGTCTTGAAATACTTAAATTTTTAACATAAAACTTTTAAAAAGTATGTATACATTCAGTACTTGTATAATAAGGAGCGTGACATGATTTATTTTTCTCGCGACGTGTGAAAAAATTTGGCCAATAGGACGCTACCCCTAAATAGGAATACGAGGCGCGGAAGGAGTGCAACCGAGACAGCCAGGTGTTAGCGTATTAGCGACATTCGTAGCAGCCTAAGCTTTCCGTATTTCTTTCTGCAGTTCTGTACGCGGTTCTCTTAGTCGATTCACACTTTGACTTACGTGTCAATTATTTGTATTTATGCGGTATATCATTAAAAAGAAAAAAAAAAAAAAATATATATATATATATATTATGCTATCTATCTCTAAAACCCACAATATGAGAAGAAATATATTTATTTGTGAGATATAAAGCGTATTTCTGGGAATTATAAAATTTATTTCTTTAAATAAATTTTATCTCCTACGAATAAATCCAAAAACTTACAACTAAAAGTTCGGGAACTTGCAAATCAATATCCGACGAGAATCGGACATTTGAGAGCTCATAGGAATCGAGAATTTCCGTAGCCATCATAATTAATCATATCTGTCATAATTAAGCTAACGGACGCTTACGTCATCAGCGACGTGGGAAACGCTTTGCAGCGCGCGTGCGAAAGAGAGAGAGAGAGAGAGAAAGAGAGAGAGAGCGTACGATTATCTCGACAACGCATTACAAAATCTCAAGTCGCCGCGACATCCGCACGGTATCGTCGATTTCGCCGTTGGTATGGGCCGCGCGTCGATTCGCGGCGAAAGGAGAAAACGGGAAAGGCCGCGAGAAGGGAAAAGAAAGAAAAATCAAAAGAGAGGAACGAAAGAAAAAAAAGCACAATGGTGCGTCCCACGCGTTCGCGATACGAGGGAATGCATGTTTTCATTAGTCACCGTTACTCGCGACGCCCTCGCGCGCGCGCTGCATCGGCCGCTGCGCAGCGCCTATTGCAGCGCGTCGATACCGCGCGAGTATGCACTCTAGTGCGCCGCGAGGCACTTCTTCGCCGCGAAGTGTGTGCATGCACGATCTCTTGGGCTCTCTCTCTCTCTCTCTCTCTCACTCTCTCTCTCTCTGTCTGTCTCGCTGTTGCTTCTCTTCGCGGTGGCGAGAGCGTGTTTTGATATCTCGCGGAAGGAGTGGAGCGCGTGAGTGCACACTGTACGCGCGCATAAACGAACGGGAATACTACTCGCGTCCGACTGGAATACGAGAGATAGAGATAGAGAGAGAGAAAGAGAGAGAGAGAGAGAGAGAGAGAGAGAGAGAGAGAGAGAGAGAGAGAGGCAAAGGAGATAAATAAGTGGGGACATCATAAGCGAGATCGTCCGCGGAAAGCGCGACGTCGCGCTCGGTGATGATAACGTCGGAATGCGACGATCAAGCGCGTGGCGAACGCAATTTGTTGGATTCGAGATATCGCGCTTATCTCACCTCGATGTAATTGCGAGAGGAGTCACCAGAATAGGAATGCTATTTCTGTAGGAAGCGATATTTCTGTATCTTTCCTATCCGAAAATTGCATACCGGGTGAGACATGACAGTTCCCGTGTTCAAGTATAGATCAGTATAGGTCAAACAAAGTATAGGTCAAACAAAGTATAGATTAGGTCATGCAAAGTTTTTGTTATATTACAAACTAACTATTTTGGGTTAAAGTGCGACACCATTTTAGTCCGATTTTGCATTCAAAATCTTAAATTATTTATGGACCAAATTGTAGCTATTCGTGAGTAGATTAAAGATATCTAGATGTAAAAGTGATGCGTCTCACTATTTGGGAAAAAGTGGACCGAAGATATACATATTTTATCGAAATAAATGGTGTCGTTAGGACCCTTACAGGAAACATATATTTCGTATGTATGAGAAACGCAAATTGTACTTACGATCATACCATATCGCTCGTAATCATCCGCCAATCTGTGTTCATAATGACTCAAAATTTTACGTGGTTATTTGCAGAATGGTGGATGAATTTTGTGATTAGTTTGATCTAATCTATCTGTACACTAGTATTGCCGCCACTTAAAAAGAAATGCGGAAAAAGAACTGCAGAGAGAGAGGGAGAGGAAAGGAGGAGAGAATAGAGAAGGGGACAGAAAGATTGAAACTTCAATTTATAAAGCATCTTTGGAAAAATTTCGCGATATTAACGCATCACAATGTATCTAATTCTAGGAGAAATCTACGCGATTTCTACTTCTACGAGAAAGCTACGAGGAGCGTTTAAGAAAGCCGAGCACCCTATATATATATATATATATATATATATATATATATATATATATATATATATGTGTGTGTGTGTGTGTGTGTGTACAGCGTAATTTAGAATGTTTATCAAACTATTTTTTACAATATAATACGGACCTAGCCAATAGAACACATGCGCGCGATACAATTATCGAAGTTCATCATTTAACAATTCTGCGGCTTTTAAAACAGCAATACCGCACGCATGGTTATAATAATTAAGCACTCTCTCGAAATTTTCTCGATACCAAATAATTAACATTTCGTAATTGAAGAGCGCGCAGTTGATGATAATATATTAGATTGCAATTATTGTAAATAATGACGACATGCTGATTATAGCGTTTCTTTGCCGCGTTTCATTGTTAAATAGATCAACGTTTATTGTCACTCGCGCCGTTGGCACGCGCGCGCCAATTTTCAGTGAAAATTTATCCCATAATAACAGGTAATATGGAAATTACTGCTGATCCCACGGGGCCGAATGAAATACACCTTCCTCTTGTCACGGATCGCCGTGTGCAAATCGGCCGAACAATGCCGATCCCTCCAGCCGCGATTATCGACGGGTCTAGTCGACCTTGAGGCCGCCGTCGGAATCCCGTTAGAGATTGTACTTCATTAAGCGAATAGGAAGTGTATCGCTTAGTAGGCGTGTATTATAATTTATAACGATGAATCCGCGAGCGATCGGCGCCGATTAATTGCGGGATAGATGCGATCCGATAAAGCGGCGGTGCTTACGCGCGGCCGATCGTCCGGATCCTCTCGATCCTCCTCGGGGCGCCGCGCCAATCGACTCGCAATTTTCGCCCCGGGAACCGTTAGCGAGTTCGCGAGCTTGCGCGGATGCGTGCGGCGCGGCGCGAATCGGCGCGCGCGTTATCTAACGAGCGAAAGAGCGCGCCACGCCTTTTCCGATATGCCACGAGTGGGAACCGTTATTGATAAAACAATCAGAAAATTGCCTGGTTTGTGTCTGGAAATTATCGGTGAGTAGTATAGGCGCGCAAATCGCGCCGCGAATTTCGCTCGAGCTTTCTCGTAGAAGTAGAAATCGCGGTAGATACATTGTGGTGCCTTAATATCGCGATTTTTCCAAAGATGCTTTACAAATTGAAGTTTCAATCTTCCTGTCCCCTTATCTGTCCTCTCCTCCCTCTCTTCCTCCCTCTCTCTCTCTCTCTCTCTCTCTCTTTCTCTGTAGCTCTTTTTCCGTGTTTCTTTTATTTTCATTTCCAATTCACGTTTTTAATCTGGAATTCTGCCAAATTAAATTGATTTCATTTTTTCCCCATTTTCAATGATTCTCTGTTGCTCCGTGAAAATTACAGTCCTACCGATTTAGTAATGAAATACTTTCGAAATTTCGCGATATGTGTATCCGGCATTATAATTTCTCGCTTACAATTTAATAATGAATTCGATGATGCAAGCAGTATTACGGCCGCCGCCAACGTTTAAATATTAGATTGCAATTATTAATTAATTCGTACTCATCAAATCTTCATCAGATTGTTTCGATGTGCGCGGGTGTGCGATTTTTATCGCTGCATTTCCGCGTACGTAATTCCCCATGAATTCCGACGCGCAATGCATGTGCCGGAACTTGGCCGAAACCACGGGGCCCGCAGGTACGGGCACCGAATGGCACCTGTATCGATTATCGTTTGACCAACTGAAGTACAAGGATGTCGGTTTAATGAATAACGACGTAGCCGGGGCGACACGATGTTGCACAGCCCGTAGCCATACCCATATACGCGCGCGTATGTAAAATCGATTTGATCGACGAACCCATTGTCCATATTTGACGAGGCGAAACGAACGGCGAAGTGGCACGAATTCGGTTTTCGCATTCGCTGTTTGAGTTATACATTCGATGGAAATATTGCTAATCGCCATCTCTCTGGCAGGTTCGATATCGACGGCGTTTGACTTTTGAAAAGAAACGCCAATTAGCGCCATTCGCTTTAAGCCTCGATGAAAGGCTCAACGGGACCTTTTCACGGACACGGAAGCGTCGATGACACTCGTTAATTAGTCCGATTATCTTCTCTACGTTCAGATACGCGCGGGAAATGCGATATGCAGTGCATCACTCGATAAAAAAGAGAACTCTATCTGCAAGATGCTATTTTCTGTAAAAATCCCTACTCTAAACGGAAACTTTGATTTAAAGAGTATTCCTCTTCTAATGAAATGGATTAGGCATTGCAAATTTATAAAATATTATTCCATCATATTTTTCTTTCTCCATAAAAAAGGGAGACTTCGCAGAAACGATTGCTACTCTGCCAATTTGTTTTTCGGCGAGGAGAGGAATTGTTCGATCGCGAATAAAAGAGGTTAACCTAAAAATCTATTAAATTCTACGGTAATGTAAGTGATAATAATCTTATATGCGTATTATTAATTCCATTTTTTTCGTCTTTTAATTTGCACAACATTCTTATTAATGTATAATGTAAACTCTCATGCCAATTTTCCTAATAAAATATTAAGAAACAAAAAAGGAGACACAAAGATTCGAATTAAGCTTTCTACGTACGCGGTAAAGGTATTTTATCTTGGAACAAAACTTTTGTACTGTACATGAAAGACGAAATTCCTCCAAGTTTATATTGTAAAATAAAATTATAATATTTAAATATTATCTTAAAATATTTTCTTTTTAGAAAGATCCTTTTAAGAGGCCATATGTAAGAGTAAAATCCTTTAAAATTCAGAGAATTCCGTTAAGGGTGAAATTAAATTTTTTAGGTGATATATGAGGTATATTGAATACCCTTTCTAATAAAAACGTTCTTGTATTTTTTTTTTATGGTAACTCGGCGGTGACTTTCAGACGAAGCGTTTTACACTGCGAATTTACTTTGACGCGCCGAAAACGTTCCTCTCAAATATTACTGTTTTGACGACCGCGTATTTTATGTATCGCGCATTTATGCGCCGCATTCTGCGTGTCGAGCAACAAACTTCGATTCGGTCGCGCCGTTCGCTCGATCGATTCAGTCGTACATACGCGCATGCCACGCGAGCTGTAGCGCGCGGCAGTTGTTGAGCCTCATATTTATTTCGCATCCGGCGTACCTGAAAGCGAGGATAATTAGTAATGAAACGTATAGAAACGCCTGCGTAAGGACGGCTCAGGGTCGCGTTTATATGCACACGCGTGTCCGTCCGAGTTTCTCTCGCGCCTCTCGCTGAAAATTGTCTTTGTATCGAATCTATGGTCGCTTGATTATTATCCTATTTCTATAGGCCGCGAGATGCCCCCCTGACAGTAACTGTCTCCCGTAGTAATGCCCGCGGTGTACTACTTATGGAGTCGTGCTCGCGGAGAATAGAGGCCCCGCACAAGAAGGGAAGTATGAAATGTCCGATGTTCCTGACAGGTGCTCGCGTATTCACGCACGGTGAAAGAGAGGGAGAGAGAGAGAGAGTCTTTCGTTGCTAATACATCAATCGTCGTACATACGTTCAAGGGCCGCGATCGAATATACGTTATACACGTAGATCGCATCATCGAGTCGATATACGTGCGCACAATTTTATCCATGTCTATTCTGTCTATCGCCATTTCTCCAAGCGTTCGCGGAACAATGACTAGGGGGAGTCCGCGCTCTGCTATTTATATAAATAAATGGCACCGCCGTGTGTGCGTATGTAGCTTCAGTGAAGTTCTTTTTTCTTCTTTACTCGGGGAAACGGTCGGATGACACCGATGTGTCGTTATTGCGACACTTTTCACAGATATCGTGAATCTAAAATCCATAAATCTTAAATCATTGTTACAACAGTCAAGGCAAGGGGAGGAGTCGTTCGATCGCGAATAAAAGAGGTTACCCTGAAAATCTATTAAATTCTACTATAATATCAGCGATAATAATCTTATATGCATATTACTAATTCCATTTCCGTGTTAGGAATACCAATAAACAAGAAATATAAGTAAGAAATATAATTGAGAAATATAATTGAGAAATATATAATTGGGGTAAAAAATAATTATAATTTTAGTTAGATCAGTCATTTTTTCTCTCGGAGTGCGTGTTACTCACTTCATGTGAGCATGTTTGCCGTGCTTTAATCGATCTCATACACTCAACTGTCCCGAATGGGCTAGAAAACAGTAGTATAGACGTGCGTAACGCGTACAGAAATGCGTGCTAAGGAGATTTCTCTTTACTTCGTGTCGCTGCGTTAACTCGTTAGCGAGTTACAGCCGTTCAAAGCCGCTGGTATTTGCTCTTGCGTTGCGGCGCCATGTTTGTTTTCATGTTATGCTCGAAAGTAAGGTGAACGATTGCGAGTAATAGTGAGCAGTGGTCGGAGCAGCTATGCTTGCGCGAGCCGTGGGGGGAGCGAACCGCGCTCACTGCGTGCCGTCGTACGTGCAATATTAAGCCCATGTCACACTACGGATTGGAAATTGAGGATTGCGGATTGAAGATTAGATTTCGACGAATCAATGCTCTTTGGTCTTGGCCTGCTTGGCTCCAATCGGTCAAGTTCCAATCTTCAATCCGCAATCCTCTATCTTCAATCCATAGTGTGACACGGGCTTAAGCCCATGTCACACTACGGATTGGAAATTGAGGATTGCGGATTGAAGATTAGATTTCGACGAATCAATGTACTTGGGTCTTGGCCTGCTTGGCTCCAATCTTCAATCCGCAATCTTCTATCTTCAATCCGTAATGTGACACAGGCTTAAGCCTATGTCACACTACGGATTGGAAATTGAGGATTGCGGATTGAAGATTAGATTTCGACGAATCAATGCACTTTGGTCTTGGCCTGCTTAGCTCCAATCGGTCAAGTTCCAATCTTCAATCCGCAACCCTCTATCTCCAATCCGTAATGTGACACGGGCTTTAGATACGGTTTCCAAAAATAGCGCTGCGGAATGCGGGCATTGTTTACATACGAGGTCAGTCCAGAAAGTACATGACCTTACGCTATATAAAAGAAAAAGATACTCTGAATCAATAGGGATTATATTCCCTTCAAATTACTCTCGTTGGGAAGTCCACTATCTTCTTTTAGCACTGCTCTCATTTCCTTAAATAATCCTGGAACTTAGCTTTTGGAATATCCAATAGCTACCTCGTCGCATTTTGTCTTATGTCCTCCGTATCGTTAAATCTTTTTTCTTTTAAGGGGTTTTTTAAATTTCGGAAACAGCCAGAAGGGTCACACAGAGCTGTATTAGATCTGTATGGAGACTAACGGACTTGGGATATGTTCCGAATTTTCGTAGAACAAATTTTGCAGCCACGCCACTCATCCTCAGATCATGGGTTAAAATTTTAGAAACAATGCTTTGTGGAATTCCAAGATCTTTTTCTAACTTTCGCACAATCAAAGATAGTTTTTATTAATTGCAATTCGCACGTTCCACATTTTTGGGTTTTCTAGCCGTTACAAGCCTGCAAGAACGAGGGTCATCTTCCAATAAAATGCGACTATCTTTGAATTATCTAAACTATTTCTTGATTTGTGTTTCACTTATAGATCCATCTCCATAAGCTTTACTTAATATATCAATATAATTAATTATATCGATTGTTTCCGAACGCGAATGGATAAGTTTTTGGCAAAATTTTATATAAGTTCGTTACTCGACTCATTCAGTCATTGTAAGAAATGCAACATTTACGATTTGGGCCCTTATAAAACTGCGAACCGTTATCGACTGAAAAGCTGCAGGATCATGCCGCTTTGACAGAGTCACTCACAAAGGTTCCCCATAAATGGAGAATACTTGTTTTCTACTATAATAGCAAATCTAAGTACAAATATATTAACGAGATAGTAAGTTGGATACTTTCCGGATAGATTTCGTACACACACACATATATACATGTCCCCGCGCTTGCACATGACCTACTCCACAGTAGTAGTGCTGGTCGATCGAGAGTGCGGATCAATATACAATGCTAATAACTTCACTTGTAGACATTGTAGTGACTTGAGACAAAGATTACTGGGAAAAGGAAATCATCGCGCTTCTGATGGACGTAAAATAGTCCATCTTCTGTGAAATAAGGATTAAATAGCGATATAAATACGAAAGACATCGATTTTCTTGTTTGCGTTATTGATCTTTTAAAAACCAGTGGGAAGCCTTGGTATGGATTTGTAAAGCAAAACATCAATTTTATTTTCATAATGGGTATGGGCAATATAAAAGAAAAAATTGAAATGATAACGATAGGTAGTAGAAACTTCACTCTGGTTCTAATATACTTATAATATACGTATCTTCAAGTTATAATATACGTATCTTCAAGTACTAAAGATGAAGAAAAAAGTAGCTCGAAATACCGTCATAGTTACGGAAGATTACATGTAAGAGGATTTATACAGAAACAGTCCTCAATTACTCTTGCTAAAGTTCAAATAACGGGAACACAGTCGACACGACACAGCACATTCCCATGGAACTTTCGTTCCACCTATCTACGCACCGATACAAATTACTTATCGAACGATGTTGTGAGTATTGAGACTAGGAACGGAACAGACAGCAAGCTGAAACGTCCGATGTGCTTGACAGGTGCCAGCTATTCATAGACAGACAGTCCTTCACTTTCAATGCGCCAATCCGTACATACATCTCATATCGCGAACTCCGTATATGTACGCGCATGTACACGCGACGTAAATATACCGTCGCCGTGGAGATTCACGCGAGTTAAAAATCCGAATAAGGATTAAATGAAGATTTAACCGTGATCGTGACGAAGGAAAATACGATAAAAAGACAAACTTGGCACATGGTACTTTCCGCGTAAGAAAATACGATATTCGTAATGATATGAAAATAAAATATAATATCCGTTTGCATGTGGTGTAACGATAAAAATATTGAAACTACTTGAATTGATGTCGCGCTCGAAAGCAACTCGCGATCAACTGCGAGTCAACGTTACCTCCGCAGACAAGCGGCACTCGGATGATCGTGCATTTGCGCGGACTCGTCAAGTTACTTATTGAATCGCATCTTGCGTCTATCGAGAGCACGAGCGGGACAGACAGGAAGCTGAAATGTTCAATGTGTTTGACAGGTGTCCGCGCATTCGCGCACCCTCAGTCCTTCACTCCTCTGGCGCATCAATCTCCATATATACATTTAGAGCTACAATCGGAACGTGTCGGTGTCATAGATTGGATGATACATTCACATCAGACGCGTCTGCATTTTATTTATTTTTGTCATCGATTACTTACAGACTCTCGTCCGTGTTTACGATGGCTTCTCTCGCGCTCGATGATATCACGTGCAATTTTATGCCGCTCTCAGATAGCATTTTAAATATAGTGTGTCACCATAGATATACAATACTTTAAAAAATATCAGCAAATTGATCTTTATATACGGTTTTTCCGGATTTAGTAAATTTTACCCAATCCAGAGAAATTGGAATCTGTTGGAATAGTCCAAGTAAACCAATTTTTAAATAAACAAATAACCAATTTTTGAATCAACAAATACGATTGTTCAGCTTTTCAAGTAATTTTATTGTTTGTCCCAAATAATTTGTTTCAAAGAAGAAACTAGTTCAACTTAATTTTCTGATTTTATTAAGAATCAATAATTTTGTTTAAATTATTATATTAAGAAACTCGATATTTCTTTATTCGCGTTATTTAGTTACATAGTTTCTTTTTTCATAACTTCATTATGTGCATCCTCCATTCAAATAATTTATTATCTCATAATGCGGTCACTCACTCTTTTTATTGACAAGGGTTTGGGTTACATGACTTCAATGATCACATAAGAATAAGTGATGCCAACTAGCTCTGACGATATGCTTGTAGTATTATGCTTATAATGCATCCTTATAATGCCCAAAAAGCTTTCTCATGCCATACTTACTAGCAGTTGTTGAAAACAATGCAACAATAATCGATATATGGACACAATGTACATTAGTAAACCAACAATTACTCGATTAGTCCAAACAATAAATTAAAGTAAAAAACAAAATGTTTAAAACAATAACATGTTTTAATTAAATAACATAATATAATGCAACAGAACAAAATTTAAAACCTAACCAAATAATATATATTATTTAATTGAAAACAAAATTTTATTTTCTTCAAATAATACTTTTTCTCCCTCAAACAATATAGTTCAATCTAATGGAATAAGTAACACATTTGATGTAAAATTGTTTGAATCTAACAAATCCAAGTCAAACAAATATTAGAGAATACGAAGGGATACTAAATTCAAAGGAGCCGTTCTGTCTATATAAAGATTGCAGATTTGCAGGCATTTTTGTTATAAGTTTAATCTTAATATCGACTTTCAATTGTTTACTTTCTTAACTTTTCGAATTCTTTGGACTTGCAATTTCTGTTGTCTGTGAATTCTTTGTGTGAGTTCGCAATTTTGTTCACAGATTCATCACTTTTTCAAGACAAGATTCGCGCCTCCCTCCTTTCGCATGCGTGTGTGACAGGCAGAAATTTAATTTCGTTCGCATCGATTGATGAGATTCTATCGTAGCGATACGAAGTAACGTGGGCTATTTATAAATAAACACGTGTGAAGCGCACGAGCGCACACACGCGCGCGCGAGTCTCGTCGATCTTAAATAAAAATTCGTCGGGCTTTTTCTGGCGGAACGATGTTGTGCGTATAGCAAATTACTTATTGAATCAGATTATATGTATGAGCTAGACAGGAAGAGCGGCCGATGCGCTCGTCGGATGCTCGTATTTACATGCAGCAGACTGCGCTTTTACCGCATCGATCGCTATGCATGTATTTAAAGTTATGATCGAATTATGCCCGCTCATCGATCGCACAATTTATGAACGCGCAACGCCCAGGCCAGACCTGTCTATTATCTCCCTCTCTCCCCCGCCCCCTCTTCTCCCTCTATCCTTTTCCTATTAATAGTTACTGCTGAGGAACAGCAGCCTTAAAACAATGTTAAATGTCACCGACTTTCTAATAACCTAGTCGGAAAAACATCCGGATATTCGATGCGTCGTGTCAAGCGCCAGATAATGGTTCTCCTGAAACACTCGGCCAATTACAATGGCGCTCGTTAAGTGTGACGTGCGACTGCAACAATAATCTCAATGATAAATCAAGACACTGAAGTTCTATGAAGGAGCAACGAACCCGCTTGGAATTATGCGCAAAGACACACGACACGCGGCTCGTATCATCCGCTCGCGAACTCCGTCGCTCGTGAACGCTCGTCGACGCCACCATCGTCATCGAATGTCATTCGAGGCAGTCGATATACCGTCGTGACTGCTACAGCGACGTCTGTGTAAACTCAAATTGCCCAATTGTCCCGCCATAACTACCTCGCTGAGATCGGCCGCGGCGCGGGGGGGAACAGGATGACAGTCAGGAAATCAGGAAACGCTTGGTGTGCTCGACACAAGTTCCACACGTCGATCCCCGGCCGGCCGGCCCCCCCTTCGCTACGCGTCCGTTCATCCGCCCGCGTTTACACAGATCGATCGTGATCGGGCGATCGCGCGATCCGCATTTCGGTCGTGCGTTTGGTGGCCCCATGTCGTCGTCGTTTACGCGACGATGACGACGACGACGGTGTTGCGCTGCATCCCGCCAAGACGTCGTTTCATCGCCGGCGACCACACGCGGAGCGACGAGGCCGCAGGATCATCGCGCGCCATTTTCGA
Organism: Odontomachus brunneus; assembly: GCF_010583005.1. Classification (NCBI taxonomy): domain Eukaryota; kingdom Metazoa; phylum Arthropoda; class Insecta; order Hymenoptera; family Formicidae; genus Odontomachus; species Odontomachus brunneus. The sequence goes on along the minus strand of NW_022639493.1, from coordinate 1,911,539 downwards.
GGATGATCGCTGAAAGGGCGCTTTGTTTCCTCGCCCGCGAACGCGCTGAATACCTCGGTGCAAGATGCCGATCGGCGATTGCGCGATTAAACAACGCGAGATGATTCGCATGAAATACTGTTTCGAGCAATTCGAGGCCGCGCGCACGTTCGGATATAATGATCGATAATCAGTGAAATCTTCTTAGTAAAACTGCAGTTTTTTCAACTGATAATATAATAATAATCTTCATTAAACACAAAAGAAGAACACTTCAGAGTACACTATTTGTGCGAAAGAAAAGATATCTATGAAATAAAAAAATCTTTACATTAGTAACGATATTAGTAACGTATTTACTTAAAAATAAAATTCTTTTATTTAAGTAGAATGAACAATTACTTCTTCAAAGTTGAAATTTCAGGAAAATGTATATTTTTTTATCCGAAAAATATTGGTGTAAATAAATATATTATCAGTGTTGTTGTGTGTGTATGTCTTTATCTAATAAATATATTTATTTCTTAGATATTGTTTCTCTCACAACCAATGCGATCAGTGCGAAAATCTAAAAATATATATCACTCTGTGTGTGTATATATATATATATATAAATTGTTATACCTTTACATGTGCTAAATATACAGAGTAACAATAATAATTTAAAGTAGTACTACTTAAACATTTTTCTCAGAATTTTACTACACAATACATTATTACAAAATACGTATGCTTTTTTTTAAATTTTCCGGTGAAGAATTGACCCACACTTTTAAAGTATGTCAGAATATTAACGAAATTAAGTAAAACTGATTACTCCGAATTCCCTTTTGTCCCCGAGTTTTTGATGAAATTTATTACTCGCCGTATCGCGCAATTAAAGTCCCGGCGTTATATCTTCGTCGCCGCCGCATTAATATTAAAGCACAGCTCGCGCGAAAATAAGCATTACGCTGAAGTGAAAGTAATTAACAGCGCGTTCACTCATAAAAAAAGATTTAATATCGCCTATCCCCGGCAAAAGCGGGACAGGTGGGAGGAAGAGAGAGGGGTGTTGGGGAATATGAAAAGTTCATCCTTGTACTGGCAAACATCCGATATGGAAACGGGTGAAAATTAGCTTCTGTTCAAACACCGGTAGATTAAACGGGCGAGTGGATAAAAAGGTCTCCTCGCGAGGTAGATATCGATCTTACGGAATCGATTGTAATTAATTTATTGTTTGTTAATACGCCATCCGTTATTCCACGTCGCTGGAACTCGATATTTTAACACGCTTTGTTAATTTTTTTGCGTGTCGCCGCGCAGTGAAAAAAATAGCGATGCGACGATGAAAGAGGAGTAAACTTATCAATTGAAGCGGAACTGAAGCGCCGCGTTAACGAATTCTATCCGGACGTATTTTTCACGTTTTTCTGTATGAAATGTTTCATTCGGAACCATACAGACGTGAAAAAAGAATATGACTGCTTTACGCTTTCTATGTTTTTCTCTCTCTTCCTTTCTTTTCTCGTTCTGACTCTCTATCTCTCTTAGTTGAGAGCAACCGTACATGCACTTCCTTCATTTAAATCTATGTCGCCTTCTTTCCAGCTGGCTGATGTGTATTTTTAAATCTTTAATTACACCCGGACGTCTTCGTTTATTCACAGAATACTTCACTGTCTTGATGCTATTTTGTATTCTACGCGACCTTTGATGCAGTTTATTTTTAACGAACTATAATAGCATTAGTTTTCTTTTCAAATTGCAAATTTCTAACTCTGGCACCCAATTTGTTATAATTTTATTTATTGTAAACCGTAAGAGGTTATTGAATACCAGAGTATAAGTAAACTCTACTATATTCTCTCTCTGCCTTTCTTCTTAGATTCTTACTTAAAAAAAAAAACAATAAAAAGATCATATATATTCTTTTTTTTAAATAACCTCATAATCTATTAGCGGAAACTTGAGAGAAGCTGCACGAGTGTCTACAGAATTTTTCGACAATTTTAAGTTGACAAAAAAACACGTTCGACATAAATGATTTTAAGGTGTTGAGAATGCCTATTCACAACGTATTCACCGTAATACCTATTCACCGTTAAGAAAACGCGCTCGACCGCAACGAGATCGATCTGGCGTATCTCTCCCGCCCCTTTATGGCGACTATAGGCTCACAATCTATGACTGCATAGTTAACTGCACTTAATTAACCGGAGTAGATGGAGCGCACTTGTTGAGTCTGCAACAGTCCCTTAACGCGTTCCCGCGGTGTCTACTGCCAAAGCGCGCTTCTTCATATTTAATTATCAACAACTGATAACGACCGGGAATTGCAAATTACGGGAAAATACGGTGCCGCGCGCGCGAGAAACCGGCTTGCTCTCGCGTTTACGCGTCGACACAGCACTCTCTTTCTCCTTCTCTCTCTCTCTCTCTCTCTCTCTCTCTCTCTCTCTCTCTCTATCTTTACTCTAAACCGATACGCCCGTCGTCGTAGTCGTAGCAAACGCGGCGTAAACGCGCGGCCTCCCGCGGCGCGGCAAAGGCCGGGGCCGCGATTACGCGCCGTCGACGATTGCGCGCGGAAATTCCGACGGGCCGGTCGGCGCGCGGCCACCTGCCGCCGACATTTACTTTGTGGAAATCCATCGACATGGCCCGAACAATCCTACGGCGTCTGTTCGGACATCAAAGTGGACAACGTCCATAATCCCGCCTGCCTGGCGCGATTCAAAGGATGCGAGCGCGCGACCGCCATCATTGACCGGCCACGTGTGTCCGAGATGGAAATACACGCGTGTACAGAGCGGGGGGGAGAGGGTGTCTCCGTGTAAACGCATTTCCTATTTCAATGACGGATGTTGCGCCGGCAATGGAAGAGGAACGCGTCCCAGCGAACGTCGCGGCTTTGATAATCGCGCATACAAAGGCGAATCTGTTAGGTTTCTCGAGAAACCTAACCTAACTTAACATTGTTTCTTACAATGAATTTTCGCAAAGGTATGTTACGTATTTCTGCATAATATAATCGTCTATATATCCAGTTTGTATTCTTCCAAACGGTTTGATAATTTCGGTTTGAAAAGGGGGTAGAGATGTGGAATGGAGAAAAGGTGACAAGAAGAGGTGAGAGCCGTTCGGCGGCGGCGTTCAAGTCGCAACTGCTTTCAAATGTTTCTTCATAATTATCGCGCAATATCTATCGTTGAAAGGAAACGCGGTTATAACGCCTTATATACATGCACACGCCGTAGAAAGGATATTATGTGGCGTTGCATTACCGCGAAACACTCCCTCGCCGTGAGTTACAAGACGTTTTAACTACCGCGGTTTGCCCGGTCGCTGCGAGGCAGGATTAACGGTGGAATTTTCATAAGATTATGTAGACTGCTGTTTTATTTATTACCCGTGTGCGCGATTACTCGCGCTGCTGTTTACGTGTGGTCAGAAGTTTTATTACTAATCGCGCGTAATCGTGCCAGCTAGGAAAAGCAAGGTGCTATACATCATGTTATTATTCTTCTCTCTCTTTTGGTTTAATCTCTAACGCGATTGCTGTAGCTCAATTTTCTACAAGTATCATAACTAATTTTTATAAAAATAAATATTTTTATTTTAAATTCATTTTTATTTTTCTAAAAAAAGCGGTATAGCTTGAAACGCGTTTGAAAGAACGTGCCTTTTTACATTTCCTTCTTAAGAAGATTATCGCGATATGGCATTTTCATTGTCATAATATCATTGTCAAGTTCAAATTAACTCTCAAATATGAGAACACACGGTCAAACACACGGCATGGTAAAGTTCCTCAGTATACCTGATTTACCGAAATCAGTGATCGACTTTGCCTCTAGCCACCTCCGGGGAAATGTCGGAGTCGTGTCGCGTCTCTCGGATTGGACCTGAACAGCATCTAACACGACGGCGAAGAAGTAGAAAGCAGAAGAAGAGGAGAAGGAGGAAAAAGAGGAGGTAGAAGACGAGGATGACGACGACGACGACGATAGAACGGTGGAATGCGAACGAAAGAAAGACGAAAACGGCCGCGCGTCGAGCCGGTGCGCCGGGCTGTCGCGCGAAGAAAAAAGGAAGACGCGCCATGGAGAGAAAATAAAAGAAAGGGGCCGGAGTCGTTACGAGAAAATAGAGTGGCCTGGTGACACGTGGGAAATCCTGGCGAGCACGGAGGCGCCGTAGGTGCGCCGCCTATTTTGTCGCGAACTCGAGCACACGAGCCGCCGCGCCGACACACGTGTTAGAACTATCCGAGTCAGCGAATCAGCACAGGCTCTGCAGGATACTGCAGCTGCAGTCCCGCTGCTGCATGCTCGCACATGCAGATTGGCCCTGCGACGACCCGAATTCGCTCCCGGAAGCATCCGAGATAAATTGTTGATAAATCGATTACGCGTTCGCTGAGAGGAATTTGTCTAAGAAATGAAAGTGACACGTGTCGAAAATAACATTATTGTTCTCATCATTTCAACGTAATTATTTCATCGTTATTTCCATAACGAAATAGTCGGCTAAATAAAATATATATCGATTGTGTCACGATATATTCCTAAAGACGCATCGTATACTAAAATTTGTCTACGCAAAATAGACAAAAGTTAAATATATAGATAAGGTAACGCCTCATCGATTTTGTGTGTTGATACTAATAAATATAAGATGACCAGACGTCTCGATTTTTTCGAGACAGTCTCAAATTTTTACCCTTTGCTCCCAATTTTTTCGAGTGCTATTCGGTTTGTCATTATTTTCAATGATTTTCCAATAATTTTCGGATCTTTTTATCCTCTTCCCCCCGCCCCTCACTTCACACATTTATGAAGTGTCCCGAATTCAGGGCTGGGAAATTGTCTAAGAAATGAAAGTCCCGAATTCAGGGCTGGAAATTTGTCTAAGAAATGAAAGTGACACGTGTCGAAAATAACATTATTGTTCTCATCATTTCAACGTAATTATTCCATCGTTATTTCCATAACGAAATAGCCGGTTAAATAAAATATATATCGATTGTGTCACGATATATTCCTAAAGACGCATCGTATACTAAAATTTGTCTACGCAAAATAGACAAAGGTTAAATATATAGATAAGGTAACGCTTCATCGATTTTGTGTTGATACTAATAAACATAAGATGACCAGACGTCTCGATTTTTTCGGGACAGTCTCAAATTTTTACCCTTTGCTCCGAATTTTTTCGAGTGCTATTCGGTTTGTCATTATTTTCAATGATTTTCAAATAATTTTCGGATCTTTTTATCCTCCTCCCCCCGCCCCTCACTTCACACATTTATGAAATGTCCCGAATTCAAGGCTGGGAAATCTGGTCACCTTACCTTAATGTCCCCTTTCCGGTTTATTTCTTCCGAAAAAATTAAAATTAATTGTTATATCCCACTTGGTTCTTTCTCTTCTTGCATATCACTTTTAATAGCCATCTCTACAAAGTAAATGAACAAAAATTTAGTGAGGTGTCACATTTTCTGTTATATTTGCCAGATAAAAAATTTCGGAAGTCATACACGGTAAATTGTGCGACGATTGGACCTCGCATTCGCAGTGGACGAGATGCGTCAAGAGGGGATGTGAAATTTGCGACGCGACGACGCTTATACTCGCGAACGTCCATGCGTTCGCTCGCGTGAGTATCCAAGCGGACTTCACCGTCGTTTGATACGCATTTGAGGGGTGTGGACGATCGCATCGCGTATCCCGGAAGGAATAGAATATTTCCCGCGTCTCTCTCCCTGCGCACTGTGGACAATGGCCGACGGTATGGGGTGTGCGAAGGGCCGAAGGCGCCGGCCGGGAAAGGCATAAAAAGGCAGCCGGTAGTGCGGGCCGCGAGTTATACATTCGCCACGTGTCGCCACCTTTTTCTCGGCTCTTACTCGCTGTCGTCGTATAGTATCCGCGATGGGACGAATGTCCGGGACTTTATGGGCCGCCGATGCGGGCCGGAATGCAAACATACGTTTACGCCGGAAGGGAAATCTCAACGGCCGATCAGCTCGCAGGGATACGCGAGATGAGACGCGAATATAACACCGAACTTTACGAGGTAACGGGCATTTAATTAAGAGAAGCTTCATCGCGGTACACACGCGTCTCTCGGCAGCTGAGTACGAAGGATGACTTCTTACGAATACGATCATTAATTCGCCGTTAATCGCGCGATCGTATATGTCTCCATTTTTTACACGCAGAAGAATATCATTCCACTGCTAAGAAAAGCGATTATTCCGTTTGCTTTTTTCTTTTGTAATTGTTGCCTGCAACAAAGAATATATTTTTTATAATAGTTTTCAGATACACTTATCCCAAATTTTAGAACTCATTATCATGGCACTCAAAGAAAGAATTCGTTCTCTTTACAAGGATATTGCAAAACTCTGTCGAAGAAAACGTTGGTTCGATTCTGTGTAAGCAAATCGCGAGTTTCTGTTCCAATTTAATACTCCTGATTGAAATGACGAGACTTACTAAAATAGGAATGTGTATTGAATAAGTGTGATATTTACAATAAAAACTTATAATAGAGCCGTGAATATATAATCTTACGAAATACCTGAAATAAGTAACATTTACTTGAATATAATGTGTATTGTGCTAGATACATGCCGTTGAGAATTTTGGTCACTTGGGGTTAATCGGTGCAACTATTCATTCTTAATTTAACACGCAAGCAGTCTGTTTTACGGCAGGTTATAAGAGATAAATTACAAAAGACAAATAGGCTTTAAAATAATATTTTATCTCCGCTCTCGCGCCCGATCTAACTTCACTCCAGGCTTCTATTACTCGTATCCCGTAAAACTATAATATTAGTAGTGGAATAGCACATTGTTACACGGTGATCGTTAAACACTACAAGGTAACGCTTCTATGAGGATCGATCGAGCGTAAAGGTACAACACGGATCTCACGAGAGAAAGAGAGAGAGAGAGAGAGAGGGGGAGGGAGAGAGAGACAAAGGGTGAGAGAGGGAAATTGTGGATCGATCGGCAAGCACGTCCGCTTAGAAATGCGATCGCGCAATTATTGCCGGCGAGCTCATATCGCCCATTTAGAATCCGGGTAACGAGTTAATATGCGCGCCAAACAATGGCGCGCGAAAATAGATTTACGAGGAGTACGAGGCGCACGTCGATTCACTGGGAAACGCATATAATTGTTTCACGGCTGAATGCCGGCGCATAATATTGCGCATTGTAACACGCCGAGCGGAATCGCGAAACGCCCGGCGCGTTTACGTGCCCCGAATCGCGGCTGATAAATGCCGAGCGCACGCGGAATTCGTGCGTTTTATCGCGAAACGTGACACCTGTTACGGCACGCGAGAGATACGAAAGCGATCGCGCGACGCACTCGCGGGACGCATCCCGATGCGTGTGTGTTCTCGCGACCGTTATATTCCACGCGACCGCGAGGAGGAAGAGTCCAACAGCAGTTACTCCGTCTGTTTTCGGCACTCCTCGGCGCAGATGTGACTAAATATTAAAGCGTGTGAAGATTTATTATTTTTTTAATCCCCCCATACATCAAGAGATCACGCCATGATTGAAAACCTTATCGACGAAATACTGATTATTTTCTGCAAGATTTACATCGTATTGATTGCACAGAATTACAACATGCTTCTACACAATCAAAGTACGTACAAAAACTAATTGGAGCATTGTCCGATATTTGATAAACACGACAAAAAATTTCAAAATTGACATTTGAAGCTGTCAATTAGTGTAAATATTTGTCTGAAGTTCTGTTAAAAGTTCTACAATTTTTATATACTGAGCTCGTGTTTACTCTGCTCAAAAACATTTCAAAACACAGTATGCTGCACCTTTATAACTGAACTTAGATCTGTATATTCTATATTTTTAAATGTACGAGAAGATTGTAGAAATATTTATAACAAAAAGCTTCTTACATAAACCTAACAAAAACTCTATAAAAATCTCTATAAAATACTCATAAAAATAATATAAAAAAAATCTAAAAAAATGTGTGTAAAAAATTAAAAATAACAAAACAAAATTATATATGTGTGAATTAAAAGAAATAGTAGTTTAAAAAATTAATTTTTTTATATGAAGTAAGCGATACAATCATTGGCATTTTTAGTCACTGACAGAATACATAAAAAATATCAACAAAAAAATTCTTCCAGTGTATTAGCAATGAGTAACTGTATATAACAATAGTGATTCATTCTCAACAATTGATACATACATAATTAATTGATGCATATATATTGATGTATACATAATTTTAATGTTTTTAAAGTTTTTATAAATCCTGCCAATGATTGCGAGGGTGCCAATAATTATATATTGCTTACCCCATATGCACGGTTATGTTCTTCATTAAAATATGGCAAAGCAAAGTTGCACATATTTATGTAAGATCTATATGTACAGGAATTACGGAAAGAATAATGCAATCGTAATGCTTATCTGACATGACTATCTTTACGTACTTCAGGAGTTCGTTATTTACCTTGGCAGCCCTTTAATATTTGATAAAATCTGCGCAAAAGTTGAAAACAAGCAAGCTATTACACGTTTTTCCCTATTTCCTTTGATATTCGGGCCGTTCTCGACTGCAACGGCGATTTTTGGTTTTTCTTACTCTTTTCTATTATTTTTTTGTTGTTGCTTTTACTACTTGAAACCACAGGAAGAGATGTTCTCGAGTTTTCATTCACGCTTTGCACACGCCAGCAGTCTTGTACAATTCGCCCGGAATTTCCCTAGCTGAAAACAATCGGCTCTGTTGATCTTTTACAGCGACTCCGTATATTAGCTTAGTTTATTAGTTTCGCCATTTTTCCCCGTTCCGTTATTACCGTTGCGCCGTATTATTCTTCCGTATTACCTTTGTATTACCGCTTGCGCTGTATTACTTAACTCCGGAATCGACTCTTAATTCTCCCGGGCCGGCTGGCTGGCTGCGCCATTTGCATGACACATATTAAAACTTCGCGTACACCGATGTATACTCGGCTCTTCCCCTGAATTTTAATCGCATTACATCGTCGACATGTCTCAGCGCAAAACACAGCGGTAATATGTGACGATTGCGGAAGAAAAACAAATGTTTGATGTTATGTTTGATCGCAACGGCCAAGCCATCAGCCCCGTTAGCCGGGACTCGCAGCAGGCCGGTAAGAGGGAAACATTTCTGGAACGGAATAAATTATCCGTTTGCTCGTTTTTCCCTTCCTCTCGCACACGCTATTCTCCCATGAATCGGCAGTTCGCGCGATGCGTCCCAAGAACCGCAGTTCGACGCATCTAGTGTCCCTAGAAGATACACTGAGAAAAAAATATTTGGTATTCGTATCTATAATCGCAGAGAAAAATGATTACTATGAATTATGCCCGAGGAAACTATTTCTTATTAAATTCTACTATAATATTAGTGATAATAACCATATATCCATGTTACTACTACTATTACTCCATGTTACTACTGTTAGAACAACCAAAAAATATGGTTGGGACCAAAAATAATTATAATTTTAGTTAGATTAATTATTTTTTCTCTCAGTGTAGAGTCTGATCATTCGTCTCTCAAAATGATATATTTGTGTGGTGAAGATAACTCATGTCGGCAAAGTGCGTTGTAAATATCAAGTGTAATGTGCTCAAGTTACATTTTTTATCATTTTGTACCATGATTATAATAAACTTTAATATTTGAAGTTTTTATTATCACAAACATCGTGATAAAGGTTAGTATGTAATCAATAGCAAGTATATTTTACATAAAAATATTTTATATACTTTATGCAAATTATTAAATGTAAAATAAAAGTGTTAAAAGCTATATCCTTTTTCAAAATAGTAAAATGCGTAATTGAGTTATTTTGTAACCTTACAATATAAAGATACACTGAGAGAAAAATATAGTTGCTTTCGGCGTCAACTATACTTTTTGTGATTTTAACCAAAAAAATAATTAGAAGAACCATTTTTCCAATAACACTTACTAAAATAATAGTTTTTCTAACTATTCTTATGGTTAAAATCACAAAAGAGTATAGTTGACGTCAAAGACAACTTTTTTTCTCAGTGTAACGCAATATAATAAACCACTGCGATTTGTGTCGCCATTTTGAGAGGCCAGTGGAAAAAGACCTGAAAAATGGCCAGACTCTAATCTTCTGGGGACACTAGCAGCACTGATTCCGCAGCGCGCGCGGCATTAGCATCGGCATCGGCATCGCCGTCGACGTCAGCTTATGCGGAGGTACACCACGATCGATCGGCGCGGCGCGGCGGACCGCGCCAAGTTCGAGTCAACTGAATTATGTTCCGTCTACGTCGATTCGCACGCCATCCCCGCATTAGCTATTGGCAACGGATCATAACTGCCTCCGGCCAGTCCGCCGCACGCTGCAAATCGCTTCCGTTACACTTTCGCGAGGATTTATATCGGAAGTGCTCGGCGGGGGTGCAGAAGCGGCCGGTGGAGGGCCGTCCGCTCCTTTCTTGATCTTTTCGCGACCGTGTTCGCCGGCGGTAATTGGAGTAATCGCGCGCAATTGGGAGACGTTCCAATTTCGCGACCGTAAAAACAACGCGGTGCGCGCACTGCGTGTGAGTGTGTGTGTTATGTGTTATGTGTATGTGTGTGTGTGTGCGCGTCTCTCGGTCTCGCGAAAACGACGATCGCGTTCGCTCTTTCGCTCGCTCGCTCGCTCGTTCAGCAGGTTGGTTGGTCGGCTGGCTGGCTGGCTGGCTGGCTGCTCGAAAAATAAGTTCCACTCGTTTGTATTGGAAAATCGATACGGTACGATAGCCCGGCGAAATGTATTCCCCTGTCTTCGCTCGACCGAAGTTGGCGGACGATAAACGATAAACAGTGCGCGCGCGAGGCGAGTATAACGATGTTCTCTCCTTGGAGCACACGATACGCGGTCGATAATACGCGGCGAACGGAACGACGACGCGATATGTTAAACTTCAGTCGAGCGAGCGAGACCGGCCTTAAAAAAAAAGTGGGGCATCTATCTCGAACCCTGTCCCATTATTTCTACATCAATTAGCATAAAATAACATCGCAAAATGTGAGAGCCTACAGAAGCCTCCGTAAGGGTGAGTCGGCTCGCCGAGTTAGGTGGGTTCTCTCGATTCCACCAGCGCGGGGAACACTTAATTGGAACGATCGTCCATCGTCGTCATCGTCACAGAACCCACCACACCCGGTATTCTTGCGCATAATGGCCGAATGAACATCCGCAAATTGCAGATCTGTCGGCAAATGACGCGCGCGCGCCTGTAAACACCGGGCAGCAAGGCGGATCGATGGAGAGAAACAGCGACGGCGGCGACGGCGGCGAGTAGTAAGACGAGCAAACGGCGTGCGCGGCCCTAACGTGTACATAGACGTGTTTGCGAGCAAATATACAGGGCACCTGCAAAATTGAGCGCGAGCAGGATGTGCATACAACATCCGGCGGCAGCGGCGACGGCGGCAGCGGCGGCGGCGGCGGCCTGCAGATACTCGCATCTGAAATTTAAACCGCCTCATTTATTTTCGGGCCCTCGCGTTTCCACGATTCGCGCGCGCTTTCACGAGTATTGTTTGATGTAAAATGCTATATACATGGCGCAAAACTAAAACTGCTTCAGGTAGCGAGATTTTTTTTCGCTTCGTTTTGCGTTTCAGCAGTCGGGAGAGCGACCGGGGGATATAACGCGAGCTTCACAGTCCGACGATACGGTCGGAATACGGTCCGACGGATATCATGCGGGAATCATGTAAAGATCGGAGTCAAATATTTATATATTTGGATACGGCGTCGCGAAATTTCATTTTTCGTTCATCACGAAATTTCACTTTTTATTCATAACCTTGATCGCGAACTACATATTTGCCGTCGGGCTATATCGATTGCAAACAACATACAGCGCGCGCGACGTGTACTTTTCTTGGCAAACGCGCAATCTGTGATTCGGTGTAGCAGTCTGTGATCATAACCGGTCGTATTCGATTAATAGAGTTTATTAAAAAATACCGTTTAGATTTTGAAAAATAAATTGGTAACTATTTTTAAAAAATTTAATTAGTTTCCGTTAAATTGTAATACCAAGTGTTTTTTACGGATTTTATAACGTTCTTGCCAAGTGTTCTTTACAGATTTAGTTTGTCTGTAATAATTTCAATGTTATATCAATTTTTTAGAAAGTAAATTTTGGAAGAGTAATGAGAAATAAATCGGATAAAACGGTATCCTTAATTATTTTGCAAAAGAAAATAATTTTTATCTTTGAGTGAATATTAATGATCGAATAATCTTGTATAAATCGTAAAACAATGATACGAACATTTAAACCAAAAACTGAGAGCTAAGCAATATTTTAGAAAAATCTGAAAATTATATTTTCTTTAACCTATCAATATTCTAACAAGAATAAGTTTATAGTCTATTATAAATTTTAAAATTCTGTTATGATGTATCCTATAATAGTATTATAAAATGCTAATATCTAATGTTCTAATTACATATAATATAATTATTCCTTAATACATCATCATTATTACTCTCTCATAGTGCATTATGATAATGTACTACATATCATACTTGAAAAATAGATTATATTGAAGCTATATCTTAGTTTTACGAAGAGCGATTAAGAATTTGTAGAATAGATTAATTATTAAATAAAAGTTTAAAAATTTGTCTGAAGAAAGTTCTAAAATACAGAATCCAAAACAAAATGCACACACTGTATACGAACTCGTTCTAAGCTAGTATTTTATAGATTAGGTTAGCTAGATCAGGTTTGGGATAAGGCGTAATACCGACACCCCCTTATCAAGCATAGGGATTGCGACTGTGGGATTTTAGTCGGTAAGAATCCGGCATTACTCCGATCCCTCTTTCGGAGATCGGGGTGCCCATGAGGATTTCTCTATGTAAAAAAAACAAAAGTTGGGGCTAAAGCAGCTAAGTTCATTGCTGTCTGGTTGACCGTGACACTTAGGATCGGTTTTTTTCAATGATAGGTTAAACTTAGATTTCAACTTAAACTCGGTTTAAACAAAACAAAAACACATTGTTAGAATAGAGTTTAAACTTGAATCCAAGTTTAAACTGCTATTGAAAAACTGGCCCTAATAGGTTAGAAATTATAATATTCCTTGTTACTCGTCTCTTAATATCCGAAGTTCTTCTGTTTTTTCATCGCCATGGCTAATTAATCGTCAACTCGGTAGGATCGTTATGATAGAATGTATGCAGTTCGGTATTCTCGCGGACGGACATTTGTATTCCCAACTAAATCACAATTGCGAAACATTTCGTTCCACTTGTTTGTCATTACGTTCATCATTGCCCAACGTTTCAACGATTCCCGAGCTCGAGATACAAGAAAACTTTTTAATGAAAATATTCTCGGTTCGTTAATTTTTAATTAAAATATTGGCCCCGTAGCATCGCTCTATAATTTCGCTCGGGGAGGACAGAGAAAAAAGTAAAGGACTGTCTCGTTGAAAACATGCCGGCAAGGGCGGTACATAGTTCGCGAACAATCACGCGGCGCTCTCCTGCGGTCCCTCATTCGGCGTTGCGCAATTCCGTTGCCTTCGTGAAACGCGCGTGTTTTGCTGTTAACTCCGAGCAATGTTGTAACAAAGCGTGCGCGCGTTAAATCGCCACGAGAGTATTCGCGTCGCTCTAAATTATGCTCATCGACCGCGAGTCACCATAAAGATTGACAGTGGCCGACCGCAAGCATTTATCGAAAGTGGCCGGTCGATCTCGTCCCTGCGCATCGTCGTCGCCATCCTGTCGAAACGGATTTCTGTTGCGACGCGACGTTGGAGTCGCGAATGGAAATTTAACTGCTCAACAGCGACGAGAAGAAAGCAATATAAAACGAAAACATTTATTCAAGGAAACTTGAGGAAGAACTTAATGTAGACGTATAAAAAACGAATGTTGAAGCGGATTGGGGAGAAAAAATATTTAAGAAATAAGAGTACACGGAGAAACATAATTTGCTGACCCAGCAAATTTTCTACTGGTCTAACAAAATCTTTTTGTTATTATATGGACAACAAAAAGATTTGCTAAGAGTATTAATCACTATTTGCTGGATATGATTTGCTAAATCTAAAAATTATTTTGCTGTAAGAACTGATGGATTTATATAAGCAGTTGCAGTTTTGCTTCAATAGCAAATACAGTAAATGTAAATTTGCTAAGGATACATTATTTTGCATCAATAGCAAATTACAGTGATTCTTAGGATAAATATACTCAACAAATATTTTCTATCCTAGCAACGAAACTACTTCTGCTTTGATAACGAATAATGAGTCAACTAAATTATTTTGATGTCACTACGAATATGCAGTAGCAACGACGATTTTGCTAAAAGAGCAAAATTATTTTTCTCCGTGTATTTATTCGGTGGGTTAACTAATGACATATTTAATTATACTAATATAAAATATTTTTTTTCAAAATAAAAAATATAATTTCTTAAGATTTTAACATTTTATGAGACCAATTGTTTATTTTATTTAAATAGGAAAATTCAGATTTAAGTAAATATATCATTAGGGGGCGATCTGTTCAGTAATTACTCCACTCAGTAAATGAACAGTTTACAATATTTATTATAACATTAAGGAGATGCCGGAGCGAGCTTGACAAACTTGATAAGCTTGACAAACTTGATAAGCGTCGATAAGGTAGCAATCATCAAAAAGTAGAAAATATTATCATCATTTACCAACGATATCGAATTTATATACACCTAGATACTTATGGAATAAAGACGATCGTCAAATAGACGCTAACATGATACCGCTATCATCTTTTCACAGATGTTATGCAAGTGTGTGTGTGCTACGTTGTCATTTAAATTTTCTTACACATAGACGTTATGTAAATATAAATGCCGATATTCGCATTCTCTCCAAAATAGACTTTTGCTACGTTTCTGATGAATTCTTCAAGCAGCTTGTGTACCGGGTGCATTAAAGATTTTTTAACGACTTTGAGATATTGGGAAATTATTTTCAAGATTCTGGGCGTGCTGCTGAGAGAGTGGAGTGACACAAACACACATTGTCACCCAGAAAATGATACAGAACGAAATAAGCACACCTGACGTCAATTTCGAAAATACATTTTTTCAAGCGTGAATGTTACTTTAAAAAACTTTAAAAACTATCTCAGAATGTGCTCTACATGCTAACACTACATGACCTAACCTGCAGTAACATGATCGACTTTCGGCCCATGCGCCGAATATATGGTATATATAAAGTATAAAAAAGCATATACAGCATATAAAGCATATAAATATGACATGTTGAAATATATCAGTTTAACGTCTGTTAAGTCTGACAGTTTATCATCAAGAAATAATTCGACGCGAAGGAAGACTGCCAAGTCGAAATCTCAATTGGCCATTGTTATGCAAGAATGATCCAGTTCAATAAATTATAAATTTTTATCAATAGATACTCCATTCACATCTTTTTAATCCAAACAAAAAAATTCAAGTCTTATAGATGCTTGAAATGAATTAAGAAACAGTTTCTTTATTTTTTATCAGTCGCGTCTTTCTGCACATTTTTCTAAGGATTGAACTAGTCAGTACTCTTAAAGAAATGGAAATGATTAACTCGTTGAACTATTGCGAAAATCTCAGAGCTAAATTCTTTGGTTCGATTTTTCTTACGTAACTCTGGCGAATTGCAAATTCCAATTCTTACTTTACTTCCCGTCGAACTCAATGCGATTTACGTCTACGTGCATGCAATCTACGTAAAGTGACGCTTTGTCTACTATATGAGCGTCTGAACTGAGCGCTCACCATTGCGCGTCGTCCCACGGTGTCCAGGGTCCATCAGCCATCCTGTCACTGCATCTGACACTGCAACGATCCTCGTATCCCACGTCGCCTGTAATTCACTCCCGAACGCGGTAATCTAACGGAGGTTTCACGAAAAATCCCGTCTCTTTTGGGGGATACACTCAGAGTTGCGAATTGCGTATGAAATATCGCAAATTGCGTCTTCGAGAATATGTCGGCCTTTCGAATAAACGACGTGTATGTGCGACGAAGTCAGCAACGGTCCGATCGAGTTGTAGTGTATCGCTTTAATATATGCGCGACGTAAATCGCTTACGAAGAAAATGGAATCCACGAGGGTAACACGCGACGCGAAGGCCGATCTCGCGAAATCTTTCGACGCATGGGCGAAGTAATCTGTGCGAAATTCTCATGTATGAAATGGAATATCTCTAATGTAACGTTTTGATGGTGCAGCGTAATAGACTGCAATACAGCTCCGCAATACCTTTGCGAAGACAATTCTGCAATGTTTTTGCGGATAACAGCTCCGCAGTATTTCTACGAAGTTCGCTCGCGACTCTTCCGCAAATACGACCCGGTGAAATTCGCTAACATATCAAATTAATAATCGTGAACGCAAACGTGAATGAAAAATCAAAAACTATAAAAATTTTGACGATAGAGATAAAGATTCTGTTCAAAATTCATGTGAAAAAAATATTATCGCGTGATACATCTATCCTCGTTCGATGAAAATTTGTTGCGCGCCGCATAAGTAAACAAATAATTGCTCGTATGTCTGACTTGTGTACTTCGCATTTTTCGCGAGGGATCGACGTTTGCTAGCATTGTCTTTATTGTATCCCGCGTTAGAAAACTCTAACTCTAAATGAAAAATTGAAACCTGACAATTTTCCGACGATCGTGAAATTAATTCTACGAGCAGTTTATATAATTATGTTAAATCACTTCACGTAGATGCCGCACGATATCGAATTTTACTTAATAACGAAGCATGAACTCTACTTTATGAAATGCAATCACGATTCAAGCTCACGCGAAAGAGAAAATATAGCAAATTAACGACCGGCGGAAGATCTATGACGCGGGTGATATGATTGTGCATTTTCTGTGGCGCAATCCCTTTGCGCGTTGGCACACTGCTTGAGACACCTGGAAGATCGCATTCAATAAAACTAAATAATTTTACAGAATTTTGAATGTTCAGAGCGTATACTCAATACTTTAAGCATCTACCAGATAATGTTGGGGTTTGATTAATCAAAATTTCCTCTAACAAAAATCGTCGACCAATCAATATTCTAAGTTAATCAATTTCTAAATATATATATATATATATTGAGAGAAAATATTTAAAAATTTATTTGCCAAATTTTTATAAAATATGCATTATCATTAATATTATTATTTGAAAAAGCGATCTTCCAATTGTTTCGAGCAGTATGATTTTTATTGAACGGCACGTACACATACTACAACTACAGCAAAGTAAATCGCATTGATTTGATAAGCATGCATTATATCGAAAGACTTTTTGTCTTTCTATTTCTAAATATTTCTAAATATGTTTCTTATTTTGACTTACCAAACCGCCGATTAGAGTAGCCACATTCTGCTTTCGTTTCTGGAACAGAAAAATGCCATTTTGCCGATTAGATTCGTGCATTTATGACGATTAGAGTAAAGAAGTTTGAAGAATTAATAAAAACTAAACACGATATTTTTCATGCTGGAAGAACTTTTCGGAATGTATTTCCACTTGGAATATTCCACTTTCCTTTTTCTCGACGTTGCAAATAATCTCTTAATCAGAACAATCAAAATTTTTCAAGTTGTAATGTTATTCAGAAAAAATTCTCTCCGCGTGTAATTACGATTTAACGCGATCTTTGATTCGACTCAAATTATCTCGATCTCGAGCAAGAGAATTATCAATCATGTCGGATTTCTAATTATAAATGTTAATTGATGAAGCTCACCTTCGAGCTAATCCAGTTCGGCTCGAGCCAGATCCTCCGGCGCAGCAGCCCCTAAGAGTTGGCTGGTTGTCTGTTTCGTCTTTGTAACAGAAAACAAATTTAATTTAGTATTACACACGACAATGGAGGCATTAAGGAACTCGATTTCAAACAAAAGAATTTTCAGTTTTGTCAGATTTCTAATTATAAGTATAAATTAGTGAAGCTCACCTTCGCACCGACTCAGACAGGCCCGAGCCGAATCCTACGGTACAGCATCTCCCAGGCATCGCATCCCCTACAGCCGCGTGACTGTATCTGTTCTATTGGATCTCTGTGACAAAAATTTAGTTTAATTTAATAATTTAGTATCAATTAGTTACACATGACAGCAAGATGAGGTAAGAAAATCGTCGTAACGGCACGCTCGAGTTGCTTCCCAATACGTAATAAAAATAATTGAATGACAACCGAATAAAGAAGTAATAATACTTGAATAATATATAAATAGGTAATGATAATTTTGATCGGCATTGAAAAACTCGATCGCGATGTTTCTCTATCTAACAAGAAAAGATAAATGAAACGCGGTAATTACCTGTCGTGATAAAACCCGCAACACCTGCTCGCGTGAGGAGTACGCGTCTTAATTTGTCTTAATTAATGCCTCAAGTTGCGAAGTCAAAACGCGGTATTAAAAATCGGCACGGAATAATCTAAAAAATAATGCGGCAGCTCCCGATGTGCTCGTCTCAACGGTTGAGAGTGTTGTGACGTGACACTCGAGCACGTGCTCGCGCACGCGTGTTTACATGATTCGGCCGCGTCCTTCTCCCCCAAGCGCCGCTCAGTTAGTGGCACGAGCGAGTCGTTACGAATGTCTGTTTACCTTGCCTCTGTGGAGCTTAGAGTTTTTGTTAGAGCTGTTTCCTAGGTTGTTATTACCAATATTTCGATCATTATTATTTCGTTATTATCCGCTCGCGACTATTATTACACGATCGTCGAACAGATATTATTATCACTAACATTTAATATTCGAGTATTATTACTTCTTTATTCGGTTATTATTTAATTGATTTGGTTAATATTTAACTATTGTTATTACGCATAAAACAAGCAACTATATAATAATAATCTCGAATAATGGAATTAGAATGAACAAGTCACATCCTAATTCTCACCGAATACATTTTTTACTTTTTTTGAGATACTTTTTCTCTCAGTGTATTTGCGTTAAATTTACTCAGATTTTTTGGAATTAAAATAATATCTACGCTGCTTTTTCTCGCGATGTCATATGACGTATCGACACCACATATCGATACTTAGCCGCGATTTGGCGATTCTGCTCGGTAGAAGGCCAAGAAAGGGATACATTCGGCCGCTTGTTCCAGTAGCCGACGGCGGTGTGTAGCACTTTTGTTAATGCCGCGAAAAGCGAGAATCAAGCGATACAAGGCATTCCCGAGATAGCGTAATTGCCGGCGCGTACAGAATCTTGTAAGGCATGCGCCGCTCGCTCGAATGACAGTGCTCGATCACTGTCACCCGGACGCCAGAATACCGGCGCGGCAAGAAGAGGCTCTTTAGAGGCCGAGAAAAAGGCGGAGGAGGAGGAAGAGAAGAGCCCGAGGACTCGTGGAGCGCCGACAACGTCGGGATCGATCATTGCTTACGTGCGAGAATAACGCAGCCGGGGATAATAACGCTGATTTTCCTCCCGCTGGGAGTAATTCTCGATTAATCCGATTAATGACTTGGCTCATTTAGGAGTGAGGATGAAGAAATAGTTATATGCTGTAAAGCCGCAAGTTACAGTAATGCGGAGAAAGGAAGGGAGTAGGAGCAGAAATTCTTACAAGAAATCTGTGCTTTGAATGTTAGTAAATGATTTTAATAGCAAGAAATAAGATAAATGACATTCCTCTCTCTCTCTCTTTCCTTCTCTCTTTTTCTCGAATGAGAAATTAACTTGTGACTTGGCGTTGTCTCTGACATACTGATTTCAGAAAACATCCTGTGATGTACCTACGTAAAACCCGAGAAAACCAAAATGATTGATATGCTAAAATCTTCAGCAGAAACTCTAATTTTCCTGCGCGAACTAGAAGTATAGAGCCACTCGCTATAGAGAGATTAATTTCTGGGGAAAAAAAAAGATAACAGAATTGAGCTGCTCGGATTTTCCTCAGCGAAAGCACGAATGTATCGCGCTTATATTTCAAAATATATCGCATGAAAAATCATTATTATCTCGGTTATACGACATGTAAATAACGAGTTGGAAAATTTACGATTGCCGCCTTTATCGGCGCAACTTGCGGCGAACGAGCCGAAAACGTAACTTTCCCGTTAAGTTTACCCGACTAGCGAAAAAATGTCATTCCTGGCGCTGGAAGATCCTTTTAAGTCCGTTGCTCTCTTCGGGCAAACAAAGTTTACAAACGAACGAAAATTCGATTTAGACTCCCATACATCATACGGCGCTCTCCTTCCCCTCCCCCCCGCTCTCCTCTTCCACCTATTGCTCCTCTTCCTCCGTCGGCTTCCTTCTGCGCTGTCATTCCACCTAGGAAATTCACGGCGAGAATCCCAAATCACGACGACAGACAACGGATATCTAATTTTTCTGTTTCGCAAAGTTTCGCGCGAGCGCCGATCGTCACGACATTCCGCGAATTCCTTTTCGTGTATTCGTCTGCGCCTAGAATCGAGCAAGCCGATCGTTTCCGCGTTTCCCCCGGCAGATTCTGACAAATCACGTTTCGGCAAAGTCATTTTGCAGAATGCCGAGGAATGTCGTTCGTTTCGTCCATGCGTTGTCCGCGACGCGGACGAGCCACTGGAATTCTGGGCGAACAGATTTCTCGATACATAGACACGTCGAAAGAGGAAAATTCGTGAATCGAACAAATATCCATATCTATAATATCTCGTGTTATATTACGTAAGCAACCCGTTTTAACCCCGCTAATAGTTCAGTTATAAGTGTGGCACTTTAAACAGTAAAACATCGCCAAAAAGACCAGAAAAGTACACTGAAAGAAAAGTTCAATAATAACCATGGAAACTGGATAACAATTATCGATGATTATTTAATATTTTGATAAAATAAATTCAACTAAACGTGTTGGTGAACATAATTAAATAATTTACAAAAGAAACCTATATTGTTTACAATATTACATGATAAATATACGAAATGTCTGTATAATTAAATATTTTAGTAATAGTCAAACTATCTGGTAATTATCAAGTACCAAATTACTATCTACTAATTACTATCTACTATTTACTAATTACTATCTACTAATTATCAAATATTGCACTAAAACTCTCGATTATTTTTTTACTATTATAAGGCTTTTTCTTTCAGTGTAGTAGCTACTGTTCCCACACTGAGAAAAAAATATAATTGTTTTTGGCGTCAACTATACTTTTTTGTGATTTTAATCAGAAAAATAATTAGAAGAACCATCCTTTTAATAATACTTACTAAAACAACGGTTTTCCTAACTATTTTTATGGTTAAAATCACAAAAGAGTATAGTTGACGCCGAAAGCAGCTATATTTTTTTCTCAGTGCATTATTGATGCAATTTGGAAACATTGTCAGTGTTATTAAAACTGCATGGAGATCATTAATTCCATCGCAGAAAGTTAGATTTAGTGCAGCGTATAACGAATTTACGTAACTACAAATTTTTTATTTAAATCTAACTTTTATTGGACAAAATAAACGAGATATAAGAGAGGATGTAAAATAGAGGTCTTTCCATTGAAAATCAATGAATACTTGAAAATCAATGAATACAATGATTGTTGATAAAATACTCCTTTTATTGCTTCAATCAGAAACACTTACTGATTCACTTTAGGGGACTAAGCAACCTGTTGTAACCTCGGAGAGAAAGGTACGATTCACGTGCTGCGAAGCATCTGGGAATTAGCATCGCGTTTAGATGACGTATTTAGAAAGGAGTATACGTAATGCAAGATCTTTGTGCGCGTCATTGCAAGAATTATTATTATATGATCTTCAGTCGACAAGGATCGTTTTGATATTCAAATACGTTTTGCGATTTCGAAGTACGGTTCGCATTGGAATTTAACGTGGTGACATTCACGACATATTCACGAGGGAAGCCACTTTGAATTCTACAAAGAATCTCACTTTCGCAAAAATGGTCCCGCGCAAGAATAGCGATGAGCTCGTCCCGTCGAATTTTTCGCGGGGGATGAAAAACCGGTTTCGCGCGATTTCCTTATTGCGCATAAATACTGCAAGGTGTAGCAGTTTACGTTACGGATATATGTTACCTTAACGAACCCGCTTACACACGCTGGCGAGAGACGAATACGCGTAATTTTTCTCTCTATAAATAAGAGGAAGCGCACTTGTTGTCGCGAGATATAGACTCGGCGCTTTATCGCGCCGAGTCTGCTCGGGAGTGCGCGGAAAAACGTCCACCTTCATATCTCTCGGTCTTATCTGGTCACAATTTAAAATCTTTTCATTTACATAAAACACGGCGTGGCCGCCTTATATAATGCAACATGATAATTAGCTATATTCTCAGCTCGTTAAATTAGTCATACCTAGCGCACGCTAAAGATAGTTGTCCAATAGTGATTCCATCTTTACATCCAACGTAATTATTTTTATATCTAACGACTGAAATCGGGGTTCGATCAGGGTAGAATTAATACAATATTTATAATGCAAGTATGAAACGTTGCCTCTATATCTGTTGATGACGATCACGGATTGAAAAAAAGTGAATAGCGTCGCAAAGTATTTTCAGACGATGACGAGGGCGCGTATAATTTTACCGCTAGAAATTAATATTTCACGGCGAGAGGATACAGACTCCCCTTTCTATCCCTTGCATAATTAGTCGTGTCATGTGGTCTTTGTACTTATTGAGGTTTAACCGCGAACCGGTCGATCCTGCTGTCCGTTTTTATTACTTACACCGAGTACACAACCGGCTCGCAGCACGCAATGATATTCCCCTTAGCGTGTCTACTTTACGCTCTTCAATCCGTGATCTTTGTGATTTCTTTAATCCCTACTATTCTTTGAAGATGAAAAGCACTATGCGAACTGTGTACGATCATCATCGTACGCGTCGAAATACAAATGCTGGATTCCACTTTCGAAGGCCGATTGTAAAGTCTCGAAAATTATTTCAAATATTCTCGGAAAATTGGTCAGGAAACTCTCAAAATATACTCCAGACACTAGTGTCCTATGAACTATGAAACCTGGACTAACAGACTTCTCGCGCATGCGCAAGATTTTACTACCAACGCTACGTTAGACGCAAACTTCGGCAAAAAATTTTTGAATGTTGGAAAATTGTTTTAACCCTACAGTCGTCTTTAAGAGAATATTATATCCAAAATAGTCATTTCTTATATTTTACATGAACTCAAAAACCTAATTAAATAAAGAAAATATTTAAGTTTTCAACATAAAAGATATAAAAATTTTTTATATTGGGATCCCGTCGACTCGTATTCGAAAAGTAGCGCGATGGCTGTAGGGTTAAGGATTCTGGGAAAGTTACTGAGGGAACAAAGAAACATTCACCCATATTATGCAAACCGGTAGACTTTTTATTCCCTAAGTTAAAGATACTAATAAAAGGAGAGCGATTTGACGATATTCTTGATATTCAGGCGAATGTAACGAGGACATTGAAGTCTATACTAAAAAATGACTACTGTAGAAACTTTTAATGATTAAAAGAACGTTCGCAACATTGCACTGACATCAAGGGGGAGGAAATTATATTGAACATAAATAATAAAATTTATATATCTTGATTTCTCGATTTTTAATTAAGTCAGTCTCAGAACCTCTTAAACAAACCGTGTATAGTCTCGCTGGACGTTCATAACGCAATAACCTTTGATCATCTGCATTCCTACCAAATGATTTGAAGAATGTCCGTTGGCGTTGACTATTTTGATTGTTGATCAAACAAATCCTAATTGGGGTCCACTTTAACGCGGCGGGCTTCAAACGCCGTGTAACGGCTTTTGACAATTTCGATTTAACATATTTTTCTTTCAACACCGCGCCTGCACGAGATGAAAGCGATGAAGCGGTGGGGCTAATCACAAAGGTGCTTTTCGGTTATGTTAACACGTACGTCGTCGCCAGGATCAAAAGCGATGCGGGAGGCCGACAAGTTGTGGACAAAGTATTAATTTTGTAAGGGGACGTTTTCTTTTTGTCGATCTCTTCACGGTCAAATTACTTCCTGTCTTTAGGGGGATTCACTTTGGAGTTGCGGCGCCGTAATTTCTCGCGTGTCGTTAATTCGCGATCCATTGATTCGTTATAATCAAATCTAAGTTTCAATCGACGCGCAGTCGTGACGTTCAAGTTTGAAGCCATACCGAATATATAGACGGCATTAGTGTAAAAAGGCATTTATTTCAATATTTTACTTTAAAGGGAATGCTGAATATATATAATGTAGCTTTCGTATTTTGCACTTTTCCATTTGGTTATGTAGAACAATCACTTATACCAAGTGAAAGTATAAATGTCGCTGTATAGCGGAGTGTTTCATATTATATCAAAAACAAAAAAATGTAAATAAAGAACTCTTTAAAACTTCTCATATAGTATGAGGTAGTCCGCCAATCAATTTACCACTCTATACAACTAAGTAAAGAGAAACAGTGTAAAATATAAAGCTACATTGTACTCAACATTCTCTTAACTCTCATTTTGAAAACTAGGCTTGATAATATGAATTGTAAATTGATAAATTAAACTGTGCACAGGGAAAAACATGTTGTATTGAGGTTTGATTTTAATGAACAAATCAACGCTTCCGACTTGAAGGATACAGAATTTCAGTGATTCTCATGACCCAGATTTGATTCCAAGCATCAGAAATTTCATTTTCTTCACAACCAAAACGCGTTGACTCGTTCATTACAATCAAACTTTTTTCTCCGTGTACGTGTAGGAAACCCAATCACTTTCAAGAAAGGGGTCCTCGAATGGGGTTGCGCGTACATCAAACCGTTTAGAATTTACAGCGAAGCACGGTAAACAACGACGGAAATCTTCGACTCGATAAAGCACCGAGTCCTAAATCACCGCACGACGTATCCGAGTGCATTCGACGAGCGAGTCGCGTCGAGCCAGACTTATTCGCGATTGTCCCGATTGCGAGCGCTCCCGAATACACAGCAGCATTGCCAACCCTCCCCTTCCTTCGCTTTTCCAACCTCCCGTCCCTCTTGCGCCACAACTGATGTATTAATTATCGCGAGACGCATCGTACGAGTGTAGTAATGGCGTCGGCGAGACCGGAGGTGGAGGAGAGGTGGACGGCTCTTAATAGCGCGAAAGGATGCAACGCAGGGTGAGAGCCGACGCGTACTCGGGCGTACGGGGGCAAGAGGGGGTGATAAGAACCCACTATACACGTCAAACCGCGATCACTAATAGTACACCTCCGGTCGGAGATAATTATCGGGCCGGTCGCGAAGCTACTCGAGCCGGTGGCGCACGAAGGTGTGGTTGTGCCGAGTAAAAGGTGTCGAGGATCGGGATCGCGTCTTCGAAACCGACGCCGCCGCCGCCGCCCCTCCTTTTGTGAATCGGCGAATCGAAGAGCGCGCGGCACTGCTGCAGAGCTGTCCGCTGTTTAATTTATTAACGCGAATTAGCCGTCTCTCGTTTATCCGCGGTGATTTTTAACGATACCAGCAGCATCACATAGGGCGTGACCGCTATGCAAATCCGCCGCCGTTCTCGCACCCTCTCGCCGTTCGCGTTGCGTTTGACCTTTGCGCAGCAGCTCGAACAAATTCGGGACGCAGACACGCTGATTGTATTATACGATATGATGCTCGAGATGGTTGTAAGCGGCTATTTCCATTATACGATCTGTAGGTACATATCTATGTTCATATAGAATAACACTATATTAATACTCTAAGAAGTTCTAAGGAACTCCAATCATGCATGTAATTTCCTAAATCATTCTTATAGTATCCTTTCACGAATTCCTAAAGAATGTGTCCATTATATGTTCCATTATATGAACTAAGTTTTCGTTTTTAGTCTCTGAGTTCTGCTTCTTTAGCTGATTTTAGGATTAGGATTAGAATTAGGATTAGGATTAGACTAATTAGGGTAATTGATTGATTAAATAGATGATTAGGTGGTAATATTAGCTGCCAAGCTGTTGCCTTGCAACTTTGGTTACTTTCACGGAAAAAGAGATTTGGTTGAAGGGGCTGAGCACAATAAAAGAAATAAGGAACAGGGAACAGAGAATAAGAAATAAGGAATACTGAAAACAAGAAATAACGCTATTCCTCTGTTCCTCTATTCTACGTTGATGAATTAGATTTCATGTTTGAACTGTTCCCTATTCTCTGTTTCCTGTTCTTTATTCTCGATTCCCTATTCCTTATTCCTTTTATT
The DNA here is from genome assembly GCF_010583005.1 of Odontomachus brunneus. NCBI lineage: Eukaryota > Metazoa > Arthropoda > Insecta > Hymenoptera > Formicidae > Odontomachus > Odontomachus brunneus. Next base: position 1,885,288 of record NW_022639493.1, on the reverse strand, counting down.
GTGCTCAATCCCTTAATCAGATGCCTTGGTTCTTTTAATCAGATTAACCTAGTAGAATCTAGTTGAAGTTACCAGAATTCTATTTAGATTAACAAGGTTAATTTGAATAGTTTCAGGTTCTGGTTAACCAGAAATCCTACTTGGATAGAATTATGGTAACTGCAATCGGTATTACTGGTTCGTTCACAAGATATTTAGTTAATCTAATCAAGCTTTTTTTCCGTGTTCCTTATCCGCTCACAATGTATATCTAAGTTTGCCAGGCATATACTCGTGCATCAGTAATATGGATGACTTCCAATCAAGTAAACATTATTGCTATTATTATTATTATTACTAATTGAAAGAGAAATTTCCTTGCTCTTCATGTCGAGGAACGTTGTCGGCGCGATCACGCGCTTTGTTTTACACGAAAGAAGCGAAAGGCAGAGAGAAAATAAAACTGGCGCAATAAAACACAGCATCGAATGAGCGGCGGAATAGGCAATACGCGCTATTTTCATGCCGAGCATTATTCATTCGACGTACGCGTCCTTCTTTTTCTTCAGTGACGTTGCCATTAAAGTGTGTCGGCTGTTTTAAGCTTTAGAACGAGAGTGACGTCCTCGTTCCCTCCTTAAAGCGCTCGCCCGCGCGCGCACTTCTGTCAATGAAAATTTCATCCCGCCGCGGGAATTGCTGTCTGCGGCTTTACGATTCCCGCGGGCGAGTTACATTAAGCGAAGCGATAAAACGGCTGAATTAAAAAACTGATTTGGAAGGGATAGCCGACTGCACTTTCGCCATAAAAGCGTAAGTCCACGAAGCAATTACACCGCTGAGGATTAAGAAGGGAATGCGTTCGTGCTCCGGAATGCCGCGTTACTAAAAGATCCCCGCCGTTTCGCGGCGCTACCGCGATAAGATCCTGCGTGAGAGACGGAAAGAGATAAAGGTGTTGTGCGTACTTCGTCGGCGCGAAAACCCCTCAAATCCTCTCGATTTTGCCTTTCGTATTTTAAATTTCATATTTATCGGAGTAAATAGAAAATTGAAAATTCCAGATTGGTCATTGAAAGCGTCCACGAGGAAAGCGAAGCAATTCAGAAGCGTATAAAGCGTCCTCGCTGTCTCGAGTAAATTCACAGCGAGTGTAAATCGGATGTAAAATAATTTAATTTAGAGCTCAAATTAATTCGTATTGTCGGTGCAATATTCGCCGAGTCGCAAAATGCGTCGTCATAACACGGCAATATTGTCGCGCGAACATCATGATCCTCTCCGAGTGTTAGCCGACGATCATTAATAAGTTACTAATGGACACCTACCGAGCCATCACCGTCGAGGTATATTACTAGCGCGGCATCCGGCCGTTCGCGCGCGAATTCGCGATGGCGGGCGGGCGGGCGTCGCAACGTTCGAGTTTTACGCCGGAACTAATTCTCGAGCAATTAATGTTACCGTTACTCCCCGGTGTAATACATACTTTAGTAAGGTTGCGACACGTGTTTGCTGTTGTTCGTAAATGCTACTCCAAGCTGATTCTGTGAGAACGCGCACACGTGACACGTGTTGTTACCATTCCGTCGGTACGAGGGTGGGATAGGGATCGCTATTTGCAAAGTACATTTCTCTGTTAATTGCAGACTCCGTGTCTTTACAAGATTCACGATACTTCACTCTTCCTCCCCTTCTCTGTCTCTCTCACTTTCTCTGCATATTTTCTCTTTCAGTTTGCAATCTCTGCAGTTTGTAATCGAAATAGTTCAGAAATAGTTATTCACTCTTAACAACATCCATACCGTTTATGAAATATTTGTGGTTCACATTGTATTGTTTTCCTTCGCTTGCTCTTAGTGCTTCAGAGATTGAATTAAAGATCCGTACACAGAGAGAACGATTTATTGAGATTTAATATTTTCCTATTTGTTTGTGATCTGAATTTGTTAGACTCAAATATTTGTTAGACACAATTCTATAACAAATATTCGTTTCGTCAAATTAAACCATGTTGTTTAATTTTCAACTGTTAAATAATAATAATACCGTAAAGTAAATTAAGTGAAACAATTTTTTCTTTTGAATCAAACAACCAATTACACAGGCTTGCGTAATAGAAGGTCTTGAAACATGTTTAAGCAACCAAAGTAGTTTCGTAGGTAATTATGTACGTTGAATCCGAATCTGACTTCAGAATTTGCCCATCACGTCAAGTTTCTGAGATAAATGAGGTCAAATATGCCAAAAATAACGATTTTGACCAAATTTATATATTAATTTTAGTGACATTAAAACAACATACTCAAAACATTACTCAATATTTTTCTTTTTATTTTTCTGATAATGTTATCGCATAGTACTAGTTTTCCTTTTTAAAATTCAGTTCTAATCGTCTCTCTTGAGCTGTGTGAACCAAATCATCAGAACACAAAAAACAATACACGGTAATTATTTGTTGATTATTTGCTTTTTTTGCTGCAGTAAGTTTAATTTTTTTCTGTAGCCATAAAAAAGATATGAGCGGCTAGATGGTTTAATATTAAGCTATCTAGCCACTTTTAAAAATAGCATTTACATACATTATAGCAAAAATCGAATATACCACGAACTTTTTGCTAATTTTTTGCTATTCTTTGCTGCGGAAAGAAAATTTTTAGCTGCAGCCAAAAAAATACAAACGATGAATAGCTTAATATTAACCCAGCAACACAATAATATAGTTACATCATCGTAATATAACGTGTAATATACACGTTAGTTGTAATGTCCTACTCAAATGATATTGCAGCTATATAACAGAAATATATCATGTTACTAAAATGTTATATAGCTGTTATATATATTGCTGAAATGTTATATAGCTAAAATATAAGTTATTATTTCCCACCAATTGTAAGTATTTAATTGTATGCAGAGATTACAAACTATCACTAAAAATCAATTAATTTGTAAAAAAGTATGCTTTTAAAAATATTATAATTATATATTTCGTATCTCAAAAATAATATTTTTAGTTAAGAGAATAATATAAAATCATCTTGCCATTCTAAATTAATTAGCTCCCAAATAACAAAAGATATTTTAGAATCATCCTAGAGCCATTCTAGGTATCTGGACAGTGTCCCAGCATGTCCTCAGGCATTTTATTAAATTCACACACTAATATATAATTTTAATAAAATTTATGGAATCCAATAAAAATAAATTTAATTAAATTTACATCTTATAATGAGTCATTAAATTTACATCTTATAACTTAATAACATTTATTTTATAATACGATAAATCTAATAAAATTTATTAAATTCAAAGATCTCTTCATGCAGTGTGATATTTCGACGTGCTTTTTCTTTTGAGAGTTACCTTTTACGTTAATCCTTAAATTTGCACATCATCAACTGTGCTACAATGTTAACACAGCGACGGCAGTATCTTCAAAGAAATTCACGGAATTGCACTTCATGACGTCGTTCCCCGGTGTCGATCCGACGGTCGCAAAACGCATCCCGGCATGCAACGACGAAGAATCGCTTTATCGCGCACTCGCCGTTATTCGGCTATTAAATACGCCATTAAATCATTTCCGCTCGATTAGGAAGCGCGGGAAATTCATTTCGCGACGAGAACGCGCAATTTATGCGATAACGAACGACCGAACGATTAATGCAGTCTATCGGGATTCCTTTTTGACATCGCGCCGGGCATAAAGTAACTCCGGCGGCTCGCGCTCCCCGCGCTTTACTCGATTGTTGTCAGAGCGAAAGGAATTGAATTTTCGGATAATATTCGTCCGTCGCCGATAACGATGTTAAACCGTCGCGAGATAACGACGTTGCTCACGGCGAGCAACTGCCTCGCCGAGGTGCGAGTAAGAAAGTGGACCCATCCATTTTCTTGATGTCACGTTATTTTTTTTTCTTCTGCTTATCAAGGTGGACATTTGGCGTGCTCATTACGATAGTATACGCAACGAACACATATTATTATCTTGTATTATTTCTTTCAGTATATTTAGAAAAAAGCATGTTATAGTGGTAACGTTTTTTTTCTAAATAGAGTAATTTTGAAAATCTGAAGATTATCTTTGTTTTTTGCTTCGAAAATACTCAAGGTGGCAATAGTTATTGGCTTACTCTATATTTCCTAATTTTATTAATTTTTACGTGTCACATTCACCGGTTAAGCTTCTGATCGTAGAGAGAGGGGCAGAGGAGCGGAGATAAATTATCATCAATTAATCGCACACTTACAAAACGCGACACGTTCCGCACTTTTACAGACACTCAGTGAGGCCGCAAGACATACGTTGGTTTTAAAAAGTCTAGAGTTTTCAAATTTCAATCAATTTTGATGTTTTTTTTCTAAATGATTGTCTTGAAATTTGCAAGAGATTTTTCGCAGCAGATTTCAACACAAATCTTTTAGAAATTTTATATATATAAATAGGGACTTTGGACATACACACACAAGGTGTTCTAACAAAATCGGGACTCTGGAATATCTCGAAAAATATAAATTGTATAAAAAAATGTTTCGGTTAAAAGTTGTAGCTTGAAAAAATTCACTTATTGCTCTTGTCTGTTTAATCTTTGGTGGCGCATCAATGTCAGGGTAAAGTTATCTTGAATTTTAAAAAATTTTTTAACAATTTTTTATTACATATTCTTACATGTTCCTCTTAAAATCTTTTTAAAATACTATAATTTTATCAACTTTGGGTCTTTCAAAGTTATCGAACTGTTTATAATAAGATGTCTAGCCAGCGAAGGCAAGATTGATGATTGATCCTGCCAAGAAAGGCAACATCGTTGCTTGATTCAGCTAGCGGCAAAGCAAGATTGGTAACCGAATCAATCAATTAAAGTCAGATCGGCTATTGATCCAGTCAGACTTTTTTAGACTTTTTAAAACAACACATGTCTTGCGGCCCTATTGTGCGCCGTGCCGAAGTATCGGGCTTTTCATACGATATTTCGCTGATTTTTCTCTTCCGCAGGGACAGTATGACTTTTTTATTCACTTTATCCGGCAGTCCGGATGTTTTCCGTTCGCATTGATATGCATAGGAGATGGCGCGAGAATACATCAGCGGAAATATCGTCACAGTTTAAAAACTTACATGCATTATATACGAATTCTTGCGATTTCGCGCAGGAATCAGACGTCAATGGATGCATATTTCTTACCGGGTAAGCTAAGAATTAGCGGATATTGCACGACGCACACTCGGATTCCGTTTAATCCCGTACATGTACGTACGCACACACATACAAGCACATATACACGGGTACACCGTTATTCAATCTTCAGCAATTCTCCAGCTTTCGTGAAGGAATACGCGGACAAAGGCCGCCGCTCCGGTCGGCTAGTTTAAATTGTACATGAATAAATCCAATCCACCATCAGGAGTGCATGCTAATCTCGGGCAACAAAAGCTCCCGGATTCCGGAAGCTGTACCAGTCCATCTACGTGGGCCATCTACATAACACGCGTGGCCGCTCGAATTCACTCGCGCCCAAAGTTCACTTCGTTTCAGAGACTCGCGAGGGACTCACGCTGTAAAACTCGCGCTGTAAAACTCTCTCGCGAGAGCCGCCGAGGAAGAGAGAAAGGAATCGATGGAGATTGCGAGAGAGAAGAAGAGCGAGAGAGAAAGAGAAGAGGAAGAAAGAGAGAGAGAGAAAGAGAGAGAGATATCGTGTTGCAGCCGTGAAAAGTTTCGAAATATTAGTTCCGTCGACAAACGCCGGAAGTTGGGAACAGCCCGGAATTGACTACGTTACCGGTACGCGCGCGCAGTGACGAACGGATGGTAATTCTGTTTTCGTAACAACGCCGATCAAAGCGTCGCGATCAAACGGACTTCTGTAATATGGTGCCTGTCCTAATCGCGCGGCTTAATCGAGAAGCGAGCGTGGTCGTGAGCCTGTGAGCTGTCGGCTTGTGAGCTGCCGGAGCGTACAACGTTCGCTCGCTCGGCGAGTGAGTTCGTTGGCTGCCGCTTGCTTTAAAATTGTAATGTATTGTAATGCGGCATCTCAAGCTCCTTTTTTTTCCTCCATTTCAGACACAAGTGTCAAAGCACGGGACGCGAGCGGGCGGTATCGGCGATGTGGCGAAGGCAAATGGAGCGTTAAGGAGGAGGACAAGTTGAAAATAAATGAGATACCGAGAGCTGTCACGTAAGTTTTTCCCCGTATCCTTGTATCTCATTACATACACGAGAACGATGATTAATTATAAAAATTCACTGTAGGAAAACGCGAAATGCAAAGGGAGTGAAATATAAAAGTTAAGCTGTTTCTGTAGAAATGTATGCAGTTTGCGTAGACATCTGCCCAGTTATTGTCTAATATTAATGCATTCTTGTTAGTTGTAAAAGTGCTGCGTAGAAACTGAACAAGAACCTGATAGAGTTTTATTCAGTGGTGGAAGTAATTTTTACTGCACAATATGTGGAACGATTCTTTCAAAGGCGTCCCGAGTCGAAATTTTGGCCTATATTAAACCTTGAATTTTACAACGCAGTGCGAACTAGTTAACAAAGTAAATTTAATTCTAATGACCGAATTTACTTCTATTTTGACTCTGATGGTGTTCGAAATTTCCCTTTTCACTTTCTTTAATGTCAAAATAGACATTATATAGGCTTCAGAATATCAAAATAGATGTTGAATGGAATAATAAGACTGAAAGTAGAGTCAAAATTTTGAGATTGACTCGGGATAGTATCAATAATATTAGTTCAGAATTTTCTAATGTGCACATAGTTTAATGTCTATTGCGAATAAATTTAAAACGTACTTTATATTATTTTAAAAAAATTTTTAATTACTGACATGATTATGTAGGAATTATTTCAGTGACAGCTCTCGAAAACTGCATCGCATTTTTACCAGGAACTACCTGAGTCGAAAGTTTAATCCTGCTTTCAATCTCACTATTCTATTCAATACCTATTTTGATGCTAAAATGAAAAAGGAAATTTGGGATATTAGAGGCAAGATAAAAGTAAATTGTATCATTAGAATTAAACCTACTTTGCTAACTTACCTCCTACTGTTGTAAAATTCAATGTTTAACATAGGGCCAAAATTTCGACTTGAGATCATGTATAGGTTGAAACTCAATATAGCCGTGTGTGTTAAGAATTACTATAGAATTCTACCTACTAATTACTATAGTAGAATTGACATTTTGCAATAACTAATTATCCTTTCATTTTATATATATATATATATATATATATATATATATATATATATATATATATATATATATTTTAGGAACTGCAATATGTTATTGCAAGATTTGCTATGTTTCTTGATTGGTTTTAATACACGTATTCGCCTTGGAATTTTTTAATTCGGATAAGCAGGAAGTGATTCTTTTTCCTCCACTTCGACAGAACCGTGATAAAGTAACGCTTAATTAGCAATCTTTTTGAGCATTCCTAAGAATTTACTCAGCGAAACACGCACGCCGAACCCGTTTGCGGTTCGCGATTGAATCCCGCAATCGGATTTACCTGGAATCGTTTTCGGGACGGCAACGAGTACATGACGAGGGCTGATGATGTGACCAATTAAGAAAAAGCGTGAGTCATCTTTATTTGCACGGAAATCGCGTCGATTCGCGTTGCGGCCGGCGGAAATACATAATTCGGTCTATTCGCGAATTATGCAAGTGAGCCACCAAAATGCGAGGCTACCGGGAATGCTCGGTGATCCATCGAGACGTTAATAACAAATATACTAAATAAATTATTATGATATTATATATCATATTGTATATTATACGATATAGACTTCGCTCTTTCTATCTTTCGAAAAGGACAGTTTAACGATATGATTATGTTAAACGACAAAATTGAGGTATTAATTAAGATATAATTTTTAAATCTGGTGTATAGTCTAGTATAAAGTAAACATTAATATTGTTATTGTTGTTGCTGTTATTATTAGAAGAAAGTAGGGCTAGATGGCACATTCTCAGAATTTCAAAGTTACAAATTTTAACTAATTGTAAAAGTATAATTAATTGTTGTAATTTTACTATAACTATACTATTTCTAATAGTGCAGGAATGGACTAGTAAGGTCTATTTTGCTAAGCAACATGATACATTTCAGTAGAAACATACCAAACCTTGCAATAGCATATTACAGTTCTTAAAAAAAAAACAAAAATGTATATATATATATGAAATGAAAGTATAGTCAATTACTGCAAAATATCGATTCTACTATAGTAATTAGTAGGTAGAATTCTATAGTAATTTTTGGTATAAAATTCCCTCTATGTACGATCCCGTAAATCGTTCTCGATACAGTTTGCGATAATTTTTAGAAGTGTACGCAATCATTTTTATTTTAATAAATTACTTTTTATTTTATCAGGGTACAAGTACAGTAATCTATTTTTCATAAAATCTAAAGTTCGTCTTGATACTCACGATATATTTATTCGTATGCTTAATTCCCAGCCTGAAAAAGTTTTACAGAGTATATATTGCTCATAGCGACCTCCATATTTTAATCAACATCCATTTGTAGAAAAGAAAATCAAGAACGGTCATCTCATCAGAAGCTCAGTCGGCATCAAATAATTCATGAACAGTACAATTGGAAATATAAATTTCACTCTCTCATCTCATTTCTCTCTCTCTTTCCCCCTCTCTCCCTCTTCTATCTCTGTGAGAGGGACAAAGGCCGAAAAAACGAAGATGCATTCGTATGTATGCGTGTACGCCATGCGTGAAGATAGAGAGAAAGGTGCGCGGCATTGCTTAAATCCCCTTTCGAGGCTTCGGAAACCTCCGCGGCAAGTGCATTTTGTTGTGCGCCCAGAAATCTGTTATTCAATTTGAAATGGCTTTATCGTGCGTCTGAAACCAACCCCAGATTTCGCATTGATGCCAAACTACATGGACTATGAAATCCGCCCTTCGCGCGCGCGCACCATACACACACACACACACATACATACATACCACACATATATATTCGCACATCCCCGCGCGTAGGCGCTTCCCTCCGCGTTTCTCTCTAGCGAACTACCAACAATAATGGTGAGACTGAGTGCTCGAAACTTTCAACGACACTTCCAGCATTTTCCTTCAAGTGCATGGCGGTGTAGAAAAGGCTACGATCAGAAAGTAAAATACATCGCACCCCGCGACGGAAAATAAATAATCCAAGAACGCGTTAAAGTGTAGCGCGCGCGTGGAAACGTAGGATATTTGCAAAATATCCGCTCGCAATGAATCGCACGGTTCGCTTTATTCAAGAAGAAGCGGAATATCCCGAAAGAGAGGAGAGATGGATAATCTCTATTCATTAGTAGCAAACAGCTAGTAACTGTGCTCATCTCGTCGACCCCCGAGGGTGTTCAGAAGCAATAACAGATGATAATTCCATCGGTTCGACATGCGATTCGGACGGTTCTTGATGTTTTATGAAAATCTCGATGGTATTGATAATCCAATGTTACTCACGCCTTTCTCGCCAATGCATTTTTGTGAACTTCACGTGGAGATCCCGCAGCGCACGCGCCGCGGCAAATCATTTTCGACGGAAATTTCAGTTGCCACGGGGTTTTCGCATGCACCACCTGTCAATTGCTGCTGCTCCCATTCACTCGGTATGACAGCTACTTGCAAAAGCTGCATACAGCTGATAGATATGCGCCGCGACATACTTTCGGATGCTAGATACGGGAGAGGAGGGGGAGGGGCGCGCGCTCGCAAAAAGTATCCACGAATACAAAGAGTCTCGCAGAGGCGCAGATGCATGTGCAGTCGCGGGATAACGAAGCGTGCAAAACGGCGCGCACCTATACGTCGTGTACGACATCCGATAACATCCGTGCAAGCGAGCGCATGCAGGAAGCATGCAGAAGTCCGTAACGTTCCCGATAAGAGCGCGGTAATTCCGCATTTTTACATCTCGCCGGGCACGAGGATAAAAAGGGAGGAGGAAAAAAACCAGTGGCAGGGGCGAGCCAAGGAGGGGAGGACGATAGGGGAGGGGGGACGGAGAGGCACAAAAGGAAGAAATCCGCAGTTATTCCGGTCTCGGATATCTCGCCTCTCGTATCTGCTAATCCGAATATGCACGAAATTAGCGGCGCGAGGCGGGATCGTAAAACGTTAACCCATTTTCATTCTATCGATCCGCTTTCAGGTCGAGTCGGGCTCGCGCGCAAAACAGGAGAGAGAGAGAGAGAGAGAGAGAGAGAGAGAGAGAGAGAGAGAGAGAGAGAGGGAGAGAGACAGACAGACAGACAAAGAGAAAGAGACAGCCGGAAAATAATGTCAGAGTGGCCGTTAAACGAATGCTTAAAAGCGCTTAGATCGGTAATCAGTCAATTAGAATACATATAAAGTTGAAACGCGTCTGATTCCGTCGAGAGTGTCACTTGAGAGTCAAGTACTGATTAATCTACTACATTATTGTTGCGTGTCGTCTTGAGATCTCTTATAAAACTCTTCGCAAAAAAAGTCTCGACTTCACCCTGCTGCAAACTTTACTGAAGAATAGACAAGCACACGAAAATACAGGACTGTATATTTTCTGGAACAGTCTATCGTCGAATTTGAGAGAATGTGTATAACGCGAGCAAGTACGAGTGAATGTGCGTGTGCGTGCGTGCGTGTTCATTTTTAGTAACACTCCAGCTCATTAGCTTCAAAGTATTTGACGTAACTAGCGATGGCGAAATGAAAGATAAGAATTATAACATAGTCAAAAAATATTTATGTCCCTTGCGATTTACATATCATATTTATATCAGAGGGCTAATTAACACGCAAAAATTACACCGTCCCGGGTATAAAATGTCGTTTAACGATCCGTATAACATCAAAATGCGATAATGGTAACAACCCGCGCGCGTCACTGCCACTAAACGATATTTTTCTCGTTGACATTTACTTTCCACGGGAGGAGAGAGAATAGAGTAGACAGAGAGAATAGAGTAGAATAGAGAAAGAGAGAGAGAAAGAGAGAGAGAGAGAGAGAGAGAGAGAGAGAGAGAGAGAGAGAGAGAGAGAATCGCGAGCGCAGGTCCCGAACACACCAACGCGCGCGAGCGCGAATATGCACACGTTAGAAGAATACACATATAACACACACACACACATAGACACATACATACATACTCACACCCACGAACGGAAGGGGATGCGCGCGCGCGCGCAGGTCGCGCAGTCGAGATTCCGGCCGGGCGGGAAGGCAGAGGTGGGTTCACCTCTTGCAGGTTCGCAGGTACATGCACGTAGTAGGTATACGCGCACTCGATTGGCGTCGGCCGGCGTCCCGGGAGGGGCGCGACGCCAGCCAAGAACGAACGTTGATACTAAACCGCGGCCGGAGCTGCTCCGAACGACAGTTCAACGAGCGTGTGTTCCGAGGCCGGATCACGGTGGTCCATCCGAGCGGCGCCCGGCCGCGCGAAACGAACCGATTCCGTGTCTGGATCATCGGCCGCGTCACGTCACGTTCGCGAGAGGGATCGAGCGATCTCCGACGACGGGAAAAAGAAGGGGATGATCACGATATCACAAACGATCTCGCACCGGCAGTCCTTTTTGTAGACAGACGATCCGCGATTTTTCCGGGACACCCGGTATACCGATCGACCGTTCACAGTCTCATCTGTATCACCGCGTTATCATCGTCATTGTCATCGTCAACATTATCATCGTCATCATCATCATTATCGGGACGTTGGACTAGTGCCACGTGACTGTCGCGAGAGGGTCTGGAAGAGAGGATCGAGCGTGCTCGACCTTCCTAGCAATCCTCTTCGAGCAGACTCATCAGGACGACGCCACGAGGAACGTGGATACTCTCCTCGCGCGTGTCGGTGTACGTGTGTGCCCGCGCGTGTTTGTGTGTGTCATCCATTCTATTGTGTGTGTGTCGAGTCAGTGCCGCTCGGTAGCGAGCGCGGTGATCCAGCTGGTGACTGTGAGCGGAGTGCTGCTGCCACTTGCGGTAGAGAGAGAGAGAAAGAGAGAGGGGGGGAGGGAAGAGGAGGGAAGAGAGAACAAGGGTGCACTCTCGAATGCGTGCCGCTTCCGGCAGACCGGAAGCCTGCGTGCGAATGCCCTCGGGATGCGTCCCGCGGCGCGGCGGCCACGAGTGACCGCGACAGTGCAGCATCCGCTGCTGCGAATCCTGCCGGACGAGCGAGCCCCGGCTACTGATTAACCCGCCGGTGTAATTAATCCGACTTGTGCGCGCCGCGCTCGTCGACGAACCCCTGGAACCGTTTCCACCGACGCGACCCTTACCGTACGCGTCCCGGCCCGTAAATCAGTGAGCCAAGGCTGGCGAAAGGAATTGGTCTTGATCCAATTGTCCGAACTCGTGAAGAGCGATAAGGGAAAGCGAGACGGAGAGCGAAGTACGACCTGGCCGAACGGATGAGTGCTTCGCGTACCTCCTGTTTGTCGCGGGATATCTCGCAGGTCTCGCTTCGCAAACAGCGAAGCCGAGGAATAGAGAATTCGTGCGCGTGTGCTAATTCGTAACATGGAGATGAGAGATTAAATTTTACTGGACTGACGTCAGTGATCTATAGCTGTTTCTCTCTGTCACCGTTCAGTACCGTCGTCCACGTTTTCCACAGGACGATTTTGCAGTCTGCTAGTTTCCAAAAAGCCGGTGTGAGCGAATTGCCTGTAGCCGTCCGCTCCACTTCTCGCTAGAGATCACTCGAACTTCGCGTTCGAAATCGCGAGTCGGAGAGACGGAGGCTGAAGTTGGAGTTAACTCGCCGTGAGAGTGGCTTGAGCGTCGCTCTTGTTTCATTATTGACCGTTATCGTGCGTTACATCGTGGAGTGATCGTGGAAACTTCCGGGCTACAAACAGCAATTCGAGGGAGATTAAGGGAATTTGTTTTAATCCGGCTGCTGCCCCGCACACGACTACTTAAACTTTGTAACCTAGCCCGATTCAATAAAGCGATCCTCGGATGGGATGTGAAGTTTCATTCCACTTATATGAGCGATCCGCAGTGACTTCGCGTGTGCCACGCTACTTCTCTTGATCAACGGTCCTGTCGCGGAATAGCTCAGGGTCTTTACTCATGGACGACAATTCGCGGGCTGAAGATTTCGATTTCGCCCGAGACGCTCCACATCTCTCTGTGGGACAGTTTGTGACTCGCGACTTGATCCACGAAGGTTGAGGAAAGAAGTTGTAGATCGACTTGATTCACAAAGGGTGAAGAAAGAAGGTGTGGATCAATGGCGGTGCCATTGAGACGAAGAAAGAGCCCACCGTGCGAAGTTCGACGTTATGAATGATTCACGTCGCCTTATTCGTGGACTTTCGCAGGGCGATTAGCAACTCGTGCACGTTCCAGGGTTAATATCCACGGATATAAGACGACAATTGAAGTTTGGGAGAGGTAGCGATCGCGACTAATCGACAGACGTTCGCGATAAATCCGACAGGAGTTCACCACTCGGCGAACGAATGAATTCTTAACGCGGAAGAAACCATCGCTCCAATCGATCGCTATTTCGCGCATGAATATTTCAAGGACGCGCTGTTCACGACGGCATTCAATTCGAAGCGGGTATAAGCGGACTCAGAGGCGCAACGTGCGAGTTGAACGAGACGATTAGCCGGTCATCGGAGGGAGCCGGCAGGTCAATACGGAGGACACGATCGTCTTCTTTCCGCTCTGCGCTCACAGAGACGACGTTTCCTACGGTCGCTCTTTCTCGAAGGGGCAGTGATCGTAAGCAGGATCGGTGCATCGAGGATTTTCATTTGCCGACAGTGCCATGAATGTTGCATGAACGCGGTCTCCTAACAGGAGGAGAGGATCTTTCTTCCGAAGGTGGTCGGCGGAACATGATCCCGGTGAAATATTGAACAGATGATCGAAGACACGCAGTCATTCACGCGATAGCCGCTGCCTGATAGACACAAGCGATCGCGATTAATTCGCAACGCAGCTGATCGCTGCTGGAGTTACTCGGCGTAATTAACAGATCGCGCGCGCACCGCGATCAGCGTGCGTTGGAACTGCCGTATCATAGACACTCTCCGAGAGGAGATTCCTCGCAGCACGCCCCGCTATCGTCGTAATGAAGGGACGAGTAAAGGCCGAATAATGATAATCGCCAAAGGGATCGCGATCAATTAACGTCTCCTGAAATAATTAACACCTGCTCTAACCCGGGAGTCGTGCTTCTGCGAATCGGCCAGGAGGAAGAATGCGCGCCGTGGACACGCGATCCAAGTGCCGTTTCAAAGGAACGCTCGACGAGTGACTAGAGAATTCGCGCGAGCGAGCACGGCTAATTAATAGTCCTTAATAGTGGTTAACACTGCCTGTGTGCCAGGTGTGTCCGCGTTATAGCGAGTGTGTCTCCTTTACGCGCGCGCAATATAATCGCGTATTATCGACGGCTAATTGACACGCAGACGTCGTGATAATTAATACAACAAATGCGCTCGTCGATTCTCGTGAGAGTCTCGATTGAAGCCGGAGCACGCGGGTGATCGGGCCTCGGGCTTCATTTTGACTGATGAATCGTCGCGTATCACGTTAATGTCGTGAACGCTCTCTTAATACCGACAGTGGTCGCGCGCGCGCGCGCGCGTGTGGGTGTGTGTGTGTGTGTGCGCGCGCGAGCACGCGTGCGCTAAATTACATGTCACTCGTGATCGCTGATTTCGCGTCCTTCTCAAAGGGCGGGAACAGACGCGTCGACCGACAGCTAGGCTCGCCGGTCTTGATTAATCAGGCTAATTAACCCCGTGTGTGTGCGCCGCAGCTGTGTGTCGCGAGACGTTTCAAGATCGTTCTCCCGACGAGAGATCCCCTGAACTCGTGCTTCTTCATGCGACGCACTCGTGTATGATCGGGCACGCGCGAATTGGGAATGAGCGCACCGCAACGCGACGGTTATTCGGTGGGATAATTAACGCGACCTAAGGACACCGCCGCAGGGTAACGAGCGGCCTTGAGCGCGCGCGCCGAAACATCTTCATCGACGTATCGTTCGACAGGAAACGTCTTAATTAATAATCACGCAAAGCCATTGGGATTCGTGTACCGTTTCGCATAATAAGGGAAGCGACCGAGGGAGGAGGGTGAAAAAAAGGAAAAAGAAAGCGGGAGAACAGGAGACGAAGAAAGGAAGAGAGGGACGAGTGAAAGACAGAGAGAGAGAGAGAGAGAGAGAAGAGAGAAACGAAGAAGAGAAGAGGCTCCCGGTGCTACATCGTCCTCCTCTTCGTCTACTTTTTATCGTTTCGTGAGGGCCCGAAAAAGAGTTCTCACGCCGCACGCGAGAGAGACCCCGAACACGCACGCAGGCACGCACGCACGAACATACGCACGCACTCACCCCTCCGAGGAAAGCAGAAAGCCCGCGGCGCGCAAGGGATCTTGATTTCTTCCTGCTCGTCGATTTTTTCTCTCCCCTTCAGGCCCTGCCAGCCGTCCCAAATCCTGCCGGAGCGACGCGCGAGAAGGTGAGTCCCCCTGATCTTTATAAGCGCGAGGTATTAGGAAGAACGCGAAAGATTGAGCGCGAGGTATTAGGAAGAAACCGAAAGATTGAGCGCGAAAACAAACTCGTTCTAGTAATTGAGATAATAACAGTAAACAGAAGAAAGTTTACATTTATCATTTGGCACATATAAAAAGGCGTTTACGAACCCTAATAGTCTTCCCGAGTCAACATTTTTATCCTACTCCTAGCTTTATTATATTCAACAAACAGTATTTTGATACTCTGAAACCTACATTAAACTCTTTTATATACTTTTGTAAACTTTTTTGATTCTATTTAACTTACCTAAGTCGAAATTTTAATCCTTTGCAGCTTTACTATTGAAAGTAAAAGGGGAAATTTCGGACAACATTAAAGTAAAAATAAGAGTTAGTATCATTAAAATTTTAAACCTACTTTACTAACTTAATTACCTACTGCGTTATAGAATTTAAGATTTAACATAAAGTCAAAATTTTGATTTGGGAAATCACGAAGTGATTCATTCCATTACCAGAGTAATGAATGCACAATAAACTAGATTCCTTAAATATCCTTTAAACCAATTTGAAAAACTATATAAAATATTAAACAAGAAGGTGGATATGATTTTTCTGACTCTACAATGATATTTATATTTCTAATGTTGCAAGAAATAAATTATACCAAGATTGTGAGCGATGATATAGAAATGTATTAGTATTAAAAATCAATAAAACGGTATGTTAGATAATTAACAGGGACTCTCATTTCGCTTATTCAAATATTAACGACCATGAACTATTCAAGATATTACTTGGATCTTTTGGAATATTCAAGCATTTTGTTAAAAATATAAAATAAGATTACTGTATTTTTCATACTCAGCACATTTTACGTTCACGAGAAATAAAAGTCTATTGGATCAGACTGTCAAAAAACTTGTATCTAAGGAATCTGTAACCAGCGTTTTTCATTAAGCTCAAGGGGATGGGATATCTACCTATGGAATATTATGCACTGCTAAGCGTGATAATTACTGTCAGTACTCAATTATTATTATTCAACCGTTACGTCGCTATGGCATTATTAGAAACAATATGTTGTTAATGTCAAAGTACCAGCGAACAGAGACGTGCTCCTATTTATGCGCTCCCCCGTAATAGGAAACTATAATGCTCCATATATCGGGAAACTATAGTTCCGGAATCCTATTCAACGTCTGTCGATGAAATCACCGGGGGCAGTTATGGTGCATATAAGAATACCGCACGGATAATATCAGAATAATTGTCAACTACGCGTGTTAGTCTATGTATTGTGTACCTGTTTGCGAGGCGGATCTATTTCGAGACAAACTAGGCGACCGCCCGAGGCGTTGCATGTGCAAGGGTCTCTCGTTAGATCGTAACTGCAACGCCCGAGCTTGGTCGATCGTCATCCGGGGGGGGCCCTTTCAATCTCGCATTGCGACGCGAAATTCTCGAGTCGCTGGAAAGATCTTACGTTGTTAGACGTCCGAGTTAGTCGAAATAGACACGATATATACATGCCGAGCGAACGGTGAGATGATGCATCAATTATGCAAAAATGTGCCGTACGCGCGAGAGATCCCACCAGTATCTCCCTCCTGCTCGTTGCGTCTGAAGACATAATAAAGGTGTCTCGCGCAGCAATGTGCCTTCTAGACGAATTAACGCGATCTAATATTTGGTATCTCGAAACAATCGCTTCGTTACGCGACGGTTACGTCGGAGTTACTTTCGGAAAGACGTTCACTGAGCCACTCGCACATAGCCGATACTCTAAGCGTTTCGACGACGGCACTCTACCTCTCGAGACGTTGGATATGTAACGAAAATTGCAGGACGTAGAATCCTTACGTAGCTGCTTCCTCACTCCCCTGTCCCTCTTATATGTCGCCGAATAAATACAACGTGGCACGTGAAGGGCTTGCTGCTTAAATTACGGCTGGGAAGGTATTGCGCTTGTTCCGGCATTGCGCCGGAGAGACAAAATTGCGCCATTTTCCGGAAACAAATGGTCCCTAACATACGGAAGCGATACGCACCCCGGCCTTTTCGGTGCGAAATTATAACGGATATATCACACAACTTTCGCTCTCCCTCTCCGCCCTCTCGCCCGCATTCCTCCTTCGAAGCGCGCCAGAGTACGTGTATGTAAATGGTTACGCCTCGGTCTTTCGCGGGCGAGGATGATTCATGCCGGACGCCGCGAACGTAGGAAGCGGAGAATTATTGAGCAGCGTAATTTATCGGTCGATGTTGGCATTAGCGCCGGCGAGATATCGCGAGTGTCAATTATCAGCTTTTATCGGCAGCGAGAGTTCCTCCCCCGCTTCGCCGCGTTGCATGGCTCCAACTTGCGGCGTTGAGTTCAAACTCTTAAATGAGAGAACATCCCCGCAAAGCTGAGCCTATCGTCACAATGGACGACGCGCTCTATGAATTTCTTAGAGTAGAATCTCACTCAAAACGAATGAAAAGTGGCACTAGTTTCACTCGGAACGATAGTGAAAATATTGCCACTCGAAATCGCAATAGAGAATGTCTCAGTCTATAACTTAGAGGGGATTCTGATCAGACTCAGATTAGATAGATCCAGATCAGATAGACCTAGATCAGATAGACCCAAATCAGATAGACCTAGATAGACCTTCATAATTATCACGTAAGACAATCGATGATGGAGAAACTTCATAATTCTTTAATCACATGAAGCAAATATACTATGAACAGTTACAGCTTCACTCCATAATTTCGAGTGAAAATATTCACTAGACGACTCAGAGTAGAAAAATCACTACATGAATGAAAAGTCGCTCAAATTCAGTGATCGCTCTGTTTCTCGAGTGAAATTTCACTACGAGAAATTCAGAGAGTGAGTCACAAACGTGAATTTCCCCGGTGAATAAAATGGTCAGAGATCGCTGTTGTGGAATTCATCAAAGTGAGAAAGATTCATCGAGTTCATCAGCTTAGAGAGATGAATTTTTCAAAGGTGAAACGCACTCGAGATTTACCATTGTCTTCATTGGTAGACATGGTAGACGGTAGTCTCCGTTCCGTGCACAACACACGATCGATGTATGGTCCGCAGCGCGTCAATCCGTCGCTCGTATTACGGATCGGATTCCTTCGTCGGACCCCCTCGCATCTGATTCCTACATCTCATTGCGTCCGGCCCATAAACGCTCTCCGGAAAGAGGCATTAATTAACCGGGAACGTGACGCAACGACGCCGCCGTATGCCGCCGCGGCCGCGCGCGATCAGGTCCGACAATGCGGCGCTGCTATGCCTCCCGGTGTTAAACGCGCCCGGAGCACCACGCTCGCCGAAGAACAGAGGGACGAGGCTCTCTCGTCCACCAGAGGTACAAACTGGTTTTGGAAGAGAGACGCTGCCTTCCTCCTCTTTCTCCTGCGTCTCGTCCTCGTCGGCCCCGATGCCTCCCCTCGCCGATCCCCGCCCTCTCATTCTCTTTCTCACACGCTGGAGCGCGGAGTCGATCAGCCTCTTGCTCGAGCCGGGAGCCTCTTCTCGTCTTATTCTTTGGGTTCTCTATCTCGGCGAAAAATCTATGTCAACCGACATGTTGACACGTGTTCAAACGTGGCGCGCGAGCGCGGGCGCGGAAAGAAGCGAGGGGCGATGGCGAAGAAGGGGGACGATAGGAGGGCGGCTTGGAGAAGTCGGGTTACTGGTATGCAGTGTCGGATTTCGCCGTGTCCCGGCAGGGAAAAGGGGGTTCGCGCGCGAGAAGAGAAACGCACACCTCGGGATGCACGTGTAGCACGTAGGAGGAGGGCGTAGGATACGCACATGTGCACATACGCATGCACGGATGCACGCACGCACGCATGCACGCACGCACACACGGGTGGCGCACGCACGCTCGACTCGCCGGCCGTCTCATGAATCAAAACTATTCGTGACGGGAGGGGGCGGACAGGGACAGAAGAGGGAGGACATACGTGTTTGCGTACAATAAGCGGGAGGTCATGTCGCGGTAGCTATCGCGTTCTTCCTCCCCCCCCCCCCCC
>NW_022639493.1:1854003-1865731 GCF_010583005.1 Odontomachus brunneus | reverse complement strand
GTGATCCAAGATATGAATTTAATTTTATTATGACGTGAGCCGGCCGTGCGGCTATCTTCGAATCGTGCCTTCGTTCCACGTGAAGAAAGAGAGGAGGCTAGGGAGAATGAGAGAAGGTGAGAGCGAAAGAGCATAGAGTGGCAACGACGGCGAGGAGGAGAGATAGGACTGGACGACCTATTTTAACGTGCAGAACGACTGACCTTTCGAAAATGCTGCTCGGAAAGAAGCCAGGGAGGTGTAATTGTCCGTTCGAAGAATACGTTTGATCGACGTGGAATCTGGAAACAATATAAACGGATAATGGCGAATGCGCGGCGGCGGCGGTGACGGCGCGGGGATGAATGCTATCGCGGGTCGTGCGCGAGGTTTCATTCGTTGGTAATCTCGCGTCGCTAGTTCGCTGAAATTGTATGCGCTAAGTCACTCCCAGGTGTGTTCCATGGAGTGCGAATACTTCTATAGAATCTACGGTTACTCTCATGCGTGTAGTGTTGCCAAAGTCGCGGAATTTAAACTGGATTCAGAATCAAGTGCGATGCAGATGTGCGACCTTATTGTCTACGTGACGAAAAACCGAACATGTCATATTTTAATTGAAACAAAATTCTGTTAACGTCAATTCTGCTGGAATAAGTTTGTTGTTTCTGCACTTCGATGATCTGCACTTTATTTTTTGGTCTAACGTTAATTTGCAATTATCATATCGCCTTTAATTATATGACTGATTGTGCAATCTCATTAGATGTACGTATCTGCCCGAGTCGAAATTTTGATCCTACTTTCAGTCTTACTATTCTATCCAACACCTATTTTGATACTCTGAAACCTACATCAACTTCTTTTGATACTATTTAACCTGGCCGAGTCTAACTTTGATCCTACTTTCAATCTCACTATTTTATTCAACACCTATTTTGATATTCTGAAGCATATAATACCTTTGATTCCTTTGACCTTTTGATTCTAAAGAAAGTGAAGGGGACATTTTGGGCATCATCGAAATTAAAGTAGGAATTAATATCATTAGTATCATTAGTATCATTAGTATCATTAGAATTAAACCTACTTTGCTAACTTAGTTATCTAATTTATTTAATTCATGGCTTTATTAAATTTAAAGCTTAACATAGGGCCGAAATTTCGATTGAGTAGATATTTATTTTATCCCAGATTTGCCTTTTGGACTTCACATTAAGACAGAAGTTGAATAATCGTTAAACATTAAGATTTAAGTTTAAACTTTGTTCAAACAATGTTCAATGTGTTTGAACAGAGCTTACATATAAATCAAAGTTTAATCTCCTGAGAAATGGAAAAATCGGCCCTAATCTCTCTTCACCTCCAAGAGTGTGATGCATTAGACGCTACAAATGCTTTGAAGCGCCATATGGACCAATTCCTGGGTAGTCTGCAAAGCGTTTGCAGCGTCTAATGGGTCGCAGCCCATGAGAGCGAAAGGAAGATTAACAAATATAAAAAGATGAGGGTAATAATAAAAGTCCGAGTAATATCATCTAAATTAAACGCCAAGTGCGTGACAAAGCACACAGAGCGTTGCACCAACTGAAGATTCTTGGATCGACGTTGACATCCGGACTGATTTTCACCGCGACTCAGCGTCCCTACGGGAGATGCGAAGAGGAACGCGGAGAACTCCGCGTACACGCACGCAAGCACGCAAGCCATCGGGTAGACAGACACGGCTCGTACTTTGCGCGCCGGTAAATTAATATTCGCGAGAGTGGGTGGCGCGCGTATAAATATTCAAAAGTAGGCACGTTCGGCCGCGTCTCCTCTGACTCATTGGGTCGCCCGGTTGAGCCGGCTCTCGCCGTTGGTTTTCACTTTCCGAGAGCGTTTTCGCTTTTCGGCGTGCGCGCCCGGCTCGCCACTCATAAACCGGATAACGCATGTATGCGCGGCGAATTCGCGGAAAGTGCATAAACGCGATTTAGCCAGGCGTGGACGGTCGGGCTTCTCTGGTAATTGCCACTTCGAAAATTGCGGCAATTAGCGCATGTGGAGAACCGCGCGGTCGCGGGATCTCCGCTTGATAAAAAGCGCAGACTGGTAAATACCAGTAAACACGGGAGTGTGGATTATCTGAGGGATTCACTGATATTTACGAGAGTGTGTCTTTATATAAAGCATAGGTTGCTCAGGTTGTTTTGTTATCTCCTCGACACGTGGAGCCGCGAACGGGACAAAGTGCGCTTCAATCGTGTGGGACGTTTGAGGATAACTTTCCGCGTGACATTAACGCGTTACGCAATTAAAATCTATTCACGAATAATTTATACCAATGAAATGCGAGAAACACATAGAGACTATGCGATCTGATGGTTATCTTTATTTGGAGAAATTACTTTAATACCACCTTGCTCGGTTAATCTTACTTACTGTCGTTACCCGCCTGC
Organism: Odontomachus brunneus; assembly: GCF_010583005.1. Classification (NCBI taxonomy): domain Eukaryota; kingdom Metazoa; phylum Arthropoda; class Insecta; order Hymenoptera; family Formicidae; genus Odontomachus; species Odontomachus brunneus. The sequence continues at coordinate 1,863,311 of NW_022639493.1, read as the reverse complement.
GTGCTATGTAGAGAAAAAGTAGATTTGCGCGGGAGTTAACGGGATGAAGTCATCGCGCTTCGAGAAATTAATAGCATCGCGTGGATAATTAATGACGGCGAATCGGCGATGGCGCGGAAATCAGGGCTGATAGATATGTAATACCACTCGATTTATATCGGATGCAACTGGAGCACATTTCAATAATGTAAATGTGGCTCACGTAGTATATTTATTTCGATATGCGAATAATCATTGCCGCTAAACATACTGCATTATTCACGTTGTGGATTGCAAAAGTGCGATAGCACATGTAAACATAAACACATGTGCGTGAGTTTGGAGAACTATTCTTTTCCACAGACAAGAAATCTGTTAGACTCTCAAGTTGCGTTGCGTCCGTATATATATGTGATATTTTTAAACAATACAAACATGTATATTTTGCTAGACTCTGTTTCTACCTGGTGGACGCTGTACGTGCAGACTTTTCTCTAAAAATGTACGTATATCAAGTTTTGGAGAGGCGTATTTTTCTACAAAATATAGCAAAGTACATACATGATTTCAAAGTAACTTTAAAATTAAATGGTCCAGAAAATAGAAGTGGAAAAAATTTATCAAATACTGGCATATAGCGCGCGGCATTAAATGTTATATTTACTTTTTCTTCTTCACTCTCCAATTTTTCTTCTTTTTTTTATCTCTTTTTTCTTTTCTGTCCATCTTTATAATACTTTTAACTCTTTTCTCCGTTTTTCTTGTATATAATATATAAATAGAGAACATTTCTTATTTTAATTTTTCTGTAATAGTCAACACGCTCACGATATAAATATTTCATTGCTGCACAAATATAAACGAACTGAGTTTCCTCGAAAAGCTGTCTTAACCGAAAAATATCTTCTGTAATTTTGACACAAATATCCTTCTGTTTGCATGCAATATATACAGATGAATTGTAGCCTATATAGCACGATATGCGCGCGAAATAATATTAAATTGATGAACGCGCTATCTCTCATCGAATTACCATTAGCAAATCTAGGATAAACAGTAGCAGGCCCAATGCGTTCCCATCATTTATCCATGATTTAACTTTATAGCCGCGCAACAGCCAGCCAATGAAACTTTAGTTTATAATCAATTTTAAGCATCTCTTATACAGGGTGTCTGACAATAGTATATACTCATTTTGTGTAGATTAGACCAAACTGAGTGTGTGAAAAAATTCTTTTACCATTTTGCGAACTACGTAAAATTTTTAGTTATTAATTAAAGAAAATTGACAAATTATGATTTGTAATACTGTGAATGATATGCTGTATGGACGATGCCTGGTCTGTGCTAATCAACGTTTCTCGCGCCTCACTTCTCTCGCTCCTACCGATCGACACTTGAGTAGAGTAACTTTACGTTAGACGAGCGTTGAGTAACTGGAGGAGAGTTGCACAGGGAGCGCTTATTATCTAAGCATAAACATAATATATCTAGACCGAGCGTTGAGGAGTGGAAATAAGAGGCACGTAGAAAAGGATGCATTGCGTTTTGAGACGTTCTCTCTTCATTCGCGTATCTCTGTAATGCAACCTTTCTTACGCATACGCTTATACACACGCGCGAATGAGAGAGAACGCAGAGTCTCAAAACGCAATGCATCCTTTTCTACATGTTCTTACCCCCATTCCTCAAATAAAGGCAAACGCTCGGTCTATATTGTCTATGGATCCAGGCGATCGCCTCTACAGCACTCCACTCACAGTATCATACGCTATCGTTCGTCAATCTTCTTTAATGAACAACTAAAAATTGTACGTGTTTGTAAAATGGTAAAGGAATTTTTTATTCAGTTCGATCTAATCTACACGAAATGAATACATGTGTCGTTAGACACTCTGTATATACTCGAGCAACGAATCTTGATTCTAAACTTGAGCATCGCGTGCACGTATTTGTACCGCACGTCGGTCGTCTGCTATTGGCCGACGACGTAAAGGACTCGTCGACTCTCGATGACCTTTTTTTGAGGGCAGCGATACGGGCACGCATAACAAAGATGAGTTTAGTGGTATGAAAATCATCCGCAGAGCCGTGACTCTCTCATTTTTCTCTCTTCCTCCCACTATCCAGCATCGAAGAGAGCACGCCGGGGTCAAGTCGCACGCGCGTAACTAGATACTTCAGGAACTCTCATTACGATAATCCGCCGGCGCGACCCAATCTAATGGTCGCGCCCTGTGAACCGATATTAAGGAGGCATTGTCGCGCGCCATATCGGTGAATCACTCCCACACATGGCCGTCAAACAATGCGCCGGTCGGCAGATTATTAGCGCTCATGTGCTGCTAGTCGCGTCGGTGGAGTCCTCGAGAGCGTCTCGATCCGCTGACGTCGCTTCGCGATAATAATTAATCAGTTCTAAATTAATTTCATCCCCCTCCTCTCTCTCTCTCTCTCTCTCTTTCTCTCTTTCTCTCTTTCTCTCTTTCTCTCTCGCTGTTCTATGCCGAATTAGTAACAGAATTCTGTGGCGGACGGATAAATCGATAAGTAGGAACTTATCATAAAAAGACTACACTGAGAGAAAATAAAATGATCGATCTACCTAAAATTATATAATTATTTCTGGTATTAACCATATTATTTGGTTTTTCTAATACGAAAATGATAGTAGTAACATACATATAAAGCTATTATTGTTAATATTGTAGCAAAATTTCATTTAAAAAGCTGATTTTCTTCACTATAATTTATAGTGCTTATTTCTCTATGTAATTCTACTTACAAATACCAAATATTTTTTCAGTATAACCAAGTTGGAGTGTCAAGAATAGTAACTTTTCTAAATCAGCACGTTATTTGAAATTAATTTGCAATCAAGGAGATTAAACATTTTCAGAGACTTGCCGAATATCGTGTCGTTTCCGCATTTATTTCATTGCACTCGAAAGAGGTGAAGACAATGTCACTTGACCTTACCGCGTCTATCACGTTTCAAGATCATTTCAAGCAACGACTGTTTCATCGCGATCTATCTTCGAGAGTATCCTCGTCCCCGTCGAGATTACGCCGTCATCTTTGTCGCGGATGAAACCCGCGCGTTAATTTTCGCGAAAATGCAAATTCGTCCGAAATTCGCCCAAGGTTCTATGTTTAGAAAGCCCGTTGCGGTAGCATTGGGATTTAATTGTTGCACGCTGTCAACGGAGTGAGAATATTAACTGCTGTGCGTCTGTTAACCACGCGTGAGGTGCGGAGCTGGTTTTGCGAGCTAGACCGTGCCGCGGCGAAGGGGTTAATGAAGGCGCAGTCGCGGCTATTGCGGGACCACATAAGCGGCATTAGCTTTATTAAATAAAATCGCATCAAGAGGATCGTATAGGACAGGGTTAATTGAATGATTGGGCCCCGTATGCTCGGCGCACGCACTCACTCATTCACACAAATGCACACGCACACACATGCATACACACCAAGGCACATGCGCGCGCGCGCGTTGGCCTCTATTCAGCGTGCGCTTCCGTTCATACGTCGTAAAACACTTTGGTGTATTTCGTTTGACGCAGTTTGCGCATTAGTAATGCAAATTCCGCGCCGGCCGGCTTTGGCGGCCGTGGATTTTCAGAGATACCGGCGGCGCTCGGTGCCTTTTCGGCCGTTCGAGAGAGGGATGGAAATTCCGCATCGCCAAGGGCGCGTTAATTTTGATATGTACGTCCGCAACCGCCAGGCGAATTACACTGCCGCCATGCATAACGCATGGGAGTCGAATGGAAATCGACTGCATCAGGAAGAGAGACGGACGTGGCGATAGAGAGGTGGTGTTGGAGGAAAAGGGTGAGAGAGGAGGGTGAGAGAAAAGCGCCAAGGTAGCAGTCGACGTTGCCTTCTTGTCTCACGCGACCGTCTGGCGACTCACCACGCTCTCGCAATTCGCTATCTGAGAACCCTTTTTCGTCCACTTCTATCTAATGTAACAACGTTACTATCATAAATATCAAAAATTGTTTTTAATTTTAAATCCGCTTGATTCCCTTATCTCCGAAGCTGGAATAATATTAAGTCGCAATTATATAGGATAATCCGGGGAAAACGCACACGCCAAAAGAAAGGAAATATTCTTGCCACAGACCGGAATATTTTTCAGATTATCACGAGTGTAAAATGCTGTCGCTTTTAAACATAGGAATACGTTATTATTCTGCTTGATACGTTGCCGAGTACTCACACAGTTTATATATGATAATGACGATAACGTTATGTGTGTGTGTTAGTTGTTGTACACGATGAATTATTATCATTAATTTAAAGCAGTTGTATCATGAAGTTTTGTGAGAATTTAATGAGATTTATTTTACATTCATATTAAAATCTTGTTCATGTAATTAGAAAAAGACCGACCAAAATTCAAAAACTGATATATTTGCAACTAAACTTGACACCTTTTATGCATGTTTTTGAAGTTAGCGTGATGTTTTCGGTTTCTATTTTTAATATCTGCTAAATTCTTTTGACGTACATGATATGATATTTGATATGATATTGAAGACTAACATAAGCAGATGGTCGTTCGCGATAATATATTAATGTTATCTAATTACGAGAGGTTCGAAGGTTGTTCTGGGACACCCTGTATATACCTCTTTTTATTATCTGCATATCTCTGTCGGATAAACTGATGCATAAATAAAGCACTCCATTCAAACACTTTATTCGGAAAAATGTGCATAAACTGTTTAGTAATCGAGTGTACACGATTCCATCTTCATGCTACACGTCCGCGCTCGTGCAAATGTTAAAGTTGATTTACACGGTTACACCGTGGATGATTCCACCAGACGAATCCTCCGAAGTGAGAGAAATTGAATCGACCACAAGATAACCTTTCACGGCCGAAAACCGTGCCGACAATTACGTTTGAGATATCCGCAATTATTACCCGACGCATTATTAACCATTAAAAGAGCCGGAATTATCGATGTTAAAGAGAATTATATTATTATTATAGAATGTTAAAGAAAACGAAGAGAGATTAAAGAGGAGGAGATAATTCTCAAGAGGACAACTCAAGAGGATCTGCTTTGCATTTCGGAGCTGCAACGTCTTTAAAATCGTCTTGCTTTGCAATTTATAACAAGCTTTAAGTATAGGCCAGCCCGAGAGCTAGTTTCGCGAATCTTAATTTGGCTCTAATGCTGCCGACATCGCGCTCTTCCACTATCGATTATGGGAGACCGGGGCTTATTTGACTATCGGGCTAAGTTGGCTAAATCGATTATTTCTACTGCTTTTTAACAGGTTTTAGAATCAAACAAGCCATCTTTGTCATGTTTAAAAACCTTGTTTGCTTAATTTTGTAACTTGCTAGAAAATACTAGAAATAACAGATTTTGCCAACTTATCCTGGTAGCCGACTAACCCCGGTCTCCTCTATTCCTATTCAGCCGTAGGAAAACGCGATTCATCCACTGGCGTGAGCGCGCTCCCTGCGAAGAAAGTGCTTTTCTCGACAATTTTTCCCAGGTAACCGTCTCGCTGGTGGACGATTTTCTGATCTCCCGCCGTCCTTGTTTGCGTCGTCCTCGCGTTCGCGTCTAGAAGCGACACTTGGCGTCGTTCCGCGCGCAGTTTCGCCTCGTAAAGTCGTTCCAAGGCCCGACGCCTTCCTTTTCCCGCGAGGCGCGCTTATTTTCGGACATCGACGTAGGACGCGAAGAGCGTCCGGACTTGCAATTTTCGCGCGAACTTACTTTCGGCGAGGGCGCCAAGAGTCATCGCGGGCGCGCAAATTGCGGCTGGCGCAACGGGTCACGCGTCGGAGGTCCGGCCCGCGGGCCCTTGGGTCAAATGCAAATGATGGCCGAGCGAACTGGCTGGTTCCTTTGATCCCGCGCATTGTATGTGTATGTGTGTGGGGATATGTGTGTCGGAGATTCGCCTCTCCTTATGATTTTATATCTCGCAAAGGCGTAAGTTTCAACGAGACTTGGACGTTACTCTTTTAAAGTATCACTGTCGCTTGAGATTTCTGAACAGAGAAACAATAAAGCTTGATAACCGCAAAATACTTTTTGTACGCGAATTTATATTTATTTATAAATAAAATTCTCCCGATTATTAGTTTTAGAAATTTTGTTTTCTGCGATACGATGGGCGAAATATAAATTAGATATTAAAATTGGGACCGTCAAATGTCCAAGATGTACTTAATCTGCCGAGACCCAGCTGTAGATGTAATCCGCTGTTCACGTGCTTCGTCCTTATTTTTCCGAGAACGCATAACCGTTGTAGTCTCCCGCGTTCAGGGTATAGAAGAAAAAAATCTACACGACTATTACTACACTCGCGTACCTTCTTGACGACGGCGATTGCATCGCGATCGCACCGCGGTTAACAAATCTCTCGCGCAACGCCCGTGGTCGACGTGGTCGAACGTGTAGACATTATTAACGCGAACAGAGACTCCACGGGAGTTTCTGACTCGATCAGTCGGGATATCTTGGATTACACTGTACACGCTGGCCGATCCAATCCTGAATCCCCGCGCTGTTACCCACCTAATTAAACGGAACTAACATCGACGTGGCACGTAGTAGCTGAAAACAAACCCGCGCATGTAGACGGGGCTCGCCGAGTCTATTTTTCTCGCGCTTCCTTACGCAGACATGGATCAGCCGCAAGAGAAAATACAACATTGCGGAAAATCATGCGTGATCCGTATCATAGACGAGGTCGCCGCCTATGAGCCGATATTTTCAAGCCGCTTTCATCTGATGTTTATTGTCTTCTTTTATACAGACGCACTCTTTCTTAAATTAGAATTGCGACAATAAATTGCCTAAACTCGACTGCCCGACTGCTACTTGTAGAGTTTATTGTAATTACTCAATATATGTTAATATATTAATATAAGTTTATCGTAATGACTCAATATATACAGCAGAATATTAAACTACAAATTTTTTGAAAATATATTTTTTATGTAATTAATTTTTTGATAAAAAAATTTTTCAATTTTATAGAAAAAAAAATGACTTTTCTCACGTCACACACACACACACATGAGAAATCTTTTTTCATTTATTTAAAAATATTATATATCTGTTTGCGGATTTTGATTTTATTGCAGTACTATTTTATAGCTGAGGCTTTTCTATATCTCTGTAAAAAAATAAGTCCAAAAATATTGATTTTTAGTAAAGTTATGGCAGTTCGAACTTGCTCAGATCTAGCAGATTGTACTGCATGTCCCAAAAAATATTATACGCGGAGGGTTGTATTCAATAACTTGAAATTCGATGTTGCCTCTATCGTTGGCGAGATGGAGTTCACACGAACGGAGTTTGAACTATCGTTTTAGTTCCTTTCTTGTAGAGAAGATTTTCGAATCCCAAGGCACGCTTCTATTCAGTGGATTAATTGTCCGACAGAAAACGGGCCGCGGCTGCACGCAATGTGGCGGCGTCCTCGCACGCGCAGATACGTAAGGGACATCTATTAGATGCGATTGATCTCGCAGGGTTCTCTCCCGCGAGCGACATTACTTAACCCTTAATGCCTCGTCCGAGGAACGATCGAGTTTAATCTCGCGGAGGCTACGTGCCACACGACAGAATGCAGTAGCTTTCGCATGCCTTTCTTCCCTCTTCCTTCTTTCCCGCCTTTCCCCCACCTCCGTCTATCTCTCCTTCGCCCAGCGTTTCTCGCTGCAGGACGCGGCTACCAGGCAGATGAATAGATAGCGGCTAATTTTCAGCGTTCATTAGAGCTGCGGGTCTCCGTACGCGTGTATTCTCGTTGCGCTCGCGCGACACTTACTGCCGGACTCGTACTTGCACACGCAGGGCCGCGTGCACACACGGGGAAACCGCCTCGACGTATTTGCATCCCCGCTCTATGGCCCGTGATATATCCAGCGAAAATTTGTCGCTTCCTTAACGATTTATTAATTGTCTCGCGCGCGCGCGCGAATGTAGAGGGGGCGAAGGGGCTGAGAGAAAGACAGAGGAGATCCGGAATTTGCCAAGCGGCATAATACCTACGAGTTTAGAGCTCGACACCGTGGGGATGAACATCACCCCTATGTTTATTCATGACGCGGATTATCGATCCACGCTGGCAGCGGTTTCGAATCGCAGCGAGCGTCTCGTCTCGTGGCCGAGCCGTGGCGGATACGTCGCCGAAGCGGCGGATGCAGCCCTGCACGTTTGTACGCCACGAAGGCCGCGCTCCGCCGGAGCGGCCGGTACACATTACGTACGTGTACGTACGTGTGTCTCTGTACCGGTGGTGCCGGCGGAGAGATCGCAGCGGGGAACATAGAGGCACGCCAAGAGAGCAAATAAAGAGATCCGGCATCCCGGAGAAATCTAATTCCTAATTGGTGCTTCGCTCTGTACCCTGCTCGTGTCGGTTATCTACCGCTATCGAAGCGCACGACCGGACTTTGTACCATTGCTGCTGCTGCTGCCTGCAGAAAGGATACTGTCGAAGGAGAGAGAGAGAGAGAGAGGGAGAGAGAACGAGAGAGACAGAGAGAGAGAGAGAGAGAGAGAGAGAGAGAGAGAGAGAGAGAGAAAGAGCGACAGAGAGAAGGAGGAATGGAAAACGACCACTGGTACAAGACGAGAAAGAGGAAGAGAGATGGATGGATAGGGAGAGAGAGAGAGAAAGGGAGCTGAAAGGGGGTGGTAGAGAATAATGGCTGCGGTTTAACTGTCAGACACAAAGGGGGGTTGAAACTGCCGAATCCATACGAGGAGCGAGAGGATGAGAGAGCGAGAGAGCCCTCCCGGGTTCGATTACAAAAATTGAATGTAGCCTCACCTGTCAGTCGGCGAGACGGACACGTGTGTTATCGCGTTAGGTGTAGAGTGCGCTTTAATACCACTGCCGGGTATCGGACGTCGAGAGATCTAGCGCGCGCGCACGCGAATATCTACTGAAGGGCGCGAGCGGACGATGGAAGTCGAGCCGTAGGTTCCTTAGCTTGAGTTATTCCCATGGATAAATTATTTCCCATTGTGCTTAAAAGCCGGTGGAGATCTATCGCGCGAATGGTGATTGAAGGGGCGCGAGTGAACGGGACGAGGCGGTATATGTCACGTTCTTGTTGTTATCGCCGTAAATCGTTCCAACCCGTTACGACATGCGAGCATCGTCGATTAGCGCGCGGTCGTGTCGTTCTAGAAATATTTTCGACTTAAATAGCGCCGATGACGTTTATATAAGCGAGACTGAGTCGTCGATGAATGATCCACGAAATCGAAATCAGATCATGCACGCTACACGAGCGCTCTCTCTCTCTCTCTCTCTCTCTCTCTCTCTCT
>NW_022639493.1:1839212-1852780 GCF_010583005.1 Odontomachus brunneus | reverse complement strand
CTCTCTCTCTCTCTCTCTCTCTCTCTCTCTCTCTCTCTCTCTCTCTCTCTCTCTCTCTTTTCTCTGGCTCTCGTTCCCGTTCTAAAACCGATAACCTTTCAATATTGAATATGTGTCACGTTTCCTTCCCTCACTTGCCCTTTCTACCTTCGTTCTCCCACGATTCTCATGTAACGAATTAAGAGACTTGCAAGTAAAAGAGAGAAAATGCGGAACACGAAGATTACTTACATCGCCTCTCACTTATAATAGTTTCGATGGAAAATTAATGTAGAGAGAATTTTGTAGAAAAAAGCATTATTGAGATTTGTAAGTAATTGCAGTAACCAATTATCATTTAATTTCATATGTATCATTTATATTTTAGGAATTGAAATGTACTATTAAAAAATTTCTTACGTTTTTAGAAAAACTTGACCTGTGTTCCTTAGCAAGAGAAATATTCTTTCCTATTCTTATTTTGCAAAGTTTATAATAGTGCAGCCTATTCCTGTATTACTAAGAACATAATAAAATTACAAATTTTTATGAAAAAACTTATATATTCTCCCCGTGCGAGGCTCTCTAAAAAAAGTGTGGTTGCGCTAAAAAGAATTATTATTCTAAGATATCCATACCCAAAATTAAGTTAAATTTAATCATTGATGACTTTTCTTTCCTTATATCCTCTTATATCTATTTCTCCACTAGCGCGAACGCAAATCGTACTGCTAATACGTGGTAAATCTTCAGACAGACCAAAAAGAAAATGTAAAAAGAGAAAAGGAATCTCAGAAATGGCTGCTCTCCAGGATCAAACATTTTTTTTTCTCGCGCCGTCGTCGCTGTAAAATCGACGGAGATTCCGCGGCGCTCTCGAAGGGTTAAGCACCACGCGGCCTTGAATGCGGATTTTTCTCACAGGAGTTAACTCGGCATAAAATAGAGCCGTGTCCGGCGCACGCATCGCATCGCATCGCATATACTCATTCACTCACACTCTCGTACGGCTCGCATTTACATCGCGTCGCTGTGTTTGCGAGAAGAAGGGCAGAGTGGTGCTCGCGCAATTTAACATCGACTCGTTCGTTAACCCCTTCGGCGGTCGCGCGGGTAAATATAACGGGGATGGTCGCGCGCGTAGATCGTAGAAATTATTCGCGAAAATTTTCGTCTCTCTCGCGTTCTCTCTTTCTTCGATATTTTGTCGGGAAATTTCTATTATCGTAAGGTACATGTACTTCGTCTCATTGGCTTCGTTCATCAATAAGAACGTTTTGGTAATGCATGTGCATGAAAATATAACGCTATATATATATATATATATATATATATATATATATATATATATATATATATATTCTTATGACATTAATTTATATACTGACAGATTCTCTAAGTAATTTAAAATTATTTCATCTTTATTGAAAATGTCGAGAGAGGTTATTATTCATGACGGCTTTTCAATTTTAAACCTTACATATCTTTCTAAGACTCAAAACAAAATTCTATTAAAATAAAGTTTATTTTTTTTGTGTAAAATTGGCAGAAAACAATTTTGTTATCCATTTGGTCGTTTAAAATCTAGTTTGCGAGAACACCTTATATATGTGTATGAATATATATAGGATGATATATATAGGATGTCCCAAAACAACTTTTGAACCGCTCTTATATAAGCATAGTACGGATTAAAGTGAACATAAAAGTTCTATATTATTTTATTTGCAATAATTATCGAAATATTATTAAAGAAAATTTGTGAATGATTACGCAAGGTATGATAAATGTAGCTTGGCGCCGTCTACCGTTGCATATTTATACATTATATAAAAGTTTTTCACTATTTTGCAAATGACCACATTTTTAAATATTAATTAAAGGAGATTTACATTATCGCGCACAATCATGTAATAATTTTCTTTTATTAATAAGTAAAAATCTACGTGGCAAAATGACAGAGTTTTTGTGTTCAATTCAACTTAATATACAAGAACACGATGGCAGACATTGTTACTACAGCTCCCATATCGTACACGATCATTCATCAATCTTTTTTAATTAATATCTCGGGATTTATTGCGAATATCGCAAAAAGATATGGAATTTTTATGTTCACCTCAATCCATTCTATGTTCCCATGACGGTCCAACGTCACGAAGACGAATCTGGGATATCATATATATATATATATATATATATATATATATATATATATATATATATATGCTAATTAATTAAGATAACAATAAATTGAGAACTAATGCTGCAATTCTGAGCAAATATACGAGTAAATCGTAAAGTCGTGGCTTACGAACCAATCGTCTACTTATAAGTTCTTACGAGTCTTACGAGAACAAGTTACGAGCTTTACGATTTTGTCTAGAATTGCAGTATAAATTACATTTGAAATACACACACAAGAACACAAGTGATCGTCGAGCGGCGTGCGTGTGTCGACAGTCGACAACGCGCGCGAAAAATCATGTCATCTCGACGCGGCGTCGACGGTCCCTTTAGCATAAGAATATCAGGACGTGCCAGGAGATATTCGCGCATTGTCCGGCGAAAGAAAAATGCGCGGCGGCGGCGGCGTCCGGCGAGTGATCGAGTGCAGTTATGACGCCCCGGACGGCGCACTCGTATTCGAATAAAAGCCGAGCGTGGGAGGTGAAAGAGTGAATAATAACTGAGAGAGTAACGTCCGCCACGCTCTCGGGGAGGCCCTGGACCCGCCGCGATTACTCTCGCGTCTCAATTCGCCGTTCGTTTCGCGCTTTCGATCGAAAAGATACTGTTCCTTACGTGATATTTCTTTTAGGAAGAGATTGCTCCTCTTTAAAAGAGGAAAAATCGCGAAGAAAAAAAATTCTTTCTTTCTTACTTGTGAAGTTCCCTTCGCAGAGTCGACCTCTTATTAACGAATATTAGATCGAGATTTAATTTTCCAAGTTGAATGAAAGGCAAATTCTCAAGGTCTCGAAAGAGAATTGGCTTCGCGGTATGTGAAAGTAAAGTTAAATTGACTGAAGTTAACTGAAACGTTGGATTTGATTGTTACTTTGTATCGCGTTAAAGCCTTTGCCAAAAGTACAGAACGCCTTTAATAAACCGTGATGAAACAAGCCGGCCTTTGCGAATTTAAAGGTACGCACACGTGTGACATATTATAAAATTACAATAAAGCTTTATATTCCACAAGTCGAGTTTGAATAAATATCAAAACGCAGTTCTGAATAAAGTATACGTTCTCTTTTTTATTCCGTGACTCTTTTCGTGTTTAATTGCACGCGAGAGCGCCGAGTAACCTGATTTGCGTGCAATAATTTAATACAGTTACGCTTTATTCATGAAAGCTGCGCAACGAATCCCGTTTTTGCGGCGCCGTGAAAAAGCGCTCCGACTGTATGATTAGCGCCACGAGAAAGTACCCTATAAGTGTTAAGTGTCGTAAATGTAAATTTCTAAACGGCTGCCGGGTAGGGCAGGTAGATAGGCGATGGCTCGCGCGACTCATAAGTGTATCGAAGCGTGTCGAGGCAGCTCGCTCGTCGTACGAAAGGAAAAGTAAACGCGGCGGGGGCACAGGAGATACGGAGACGAGGAGAGAAGACAAGGAGCGATATAGTATGCAAAACACGAAGTATCGTCCTGAGAAGCGAGCGGCAGCCGCAGCTCTCAGCTGCACCGTAATTGGCCGCGCACATTCTTATCCTCTCTCGAGAGTTGCAACTCGTGTACTGGCGCTCTCTTAAATGTTGCGAGGCTCTAAGCACCGGATATACGATAATTGCGGGCTGGAGTCGCGCGAAGGCACCGCGATTGTAAAAACGAATCGCGCCCAACAGCGGATCTAAACATTTCTCCGTACGCCTCGAAATTGAAAGCGTTCTCGGAAGTGTGTCATTATTTCTATGCGCGGTCCATTTCTCGGGAGATAATTATATAACAAATCGTTTAAAGAGCGCTCTCTTCCCTAAGATTACTGAAATCCCCGTTACGTATTGTTAGTTCGATTAATTATTTTATCGTGTGTTCATAGTAGATCTATCTTGTATTTGGTCAAAAGCTGAAACCTTTTTTAAAAAAATGTACAGACAATATTTTACTAAAGAAAGCCGGAGAGCACGAAGATTTCACTTCTTGAATACGACGTCAATTTCACACCGGTCGGAATAGCGCTTCAACATGCTACTACAAATTCCGGAAGTGGTAGTTGGCCCGTAATTGCGATTCGAAATAATTTGCTTTGAGCTCGCGAGGCCGGCCGAATCAGTCGCGGCTCGCCGGAATCGCGCCGGCGAAATAACGGACGTTGAGAATTGCGCTCGTGGGATATTAAAAACAAACTCCATTAACGCACACGACGGAAACACGAGCGGGCCAATAAATGAACGATCCCTTTTTTTTTGCAAGGGAGGGAGCATCAGTTTTAAATTTCGTGTCAATTTCGAGGCGGAGTTGTTTTAAAATTCTGCACACCTTGAAAACATTTGTGTAGGTAAATCCAAGTGTGTTATTGAAACTTTTGCGTTACTATGCATAAATATACGTGCTCAGAATTATCCTGCAAAAATGTTCGATGATATCAAGAGAAAAGGGGACAAATTAATCCACTCCAATGTAATATCTCTGATGCATACGTACATAAAAAGATATTCATTGTTATGTATATATATTTGGCGTTGGAAGAGGCTTGGCTACTGGCTCTTTTGATTTTCCTATGACACTGCCACCCGGTACTTTCATCTAGAAAGAGCGTCAGATGTCTATATTTCCAGTGGCGAGATATAGAGAGCCTGGTTTCTTTTATATAAATGCCATCCAAATGAAAGTCACGCGAAACGAAGTTGTGAAGGGCCGAAGTTCTTTGAGCGACGACGAGCGGGGAAATTATACGTTGCGTGTGTCTTTGATCAACGATACGGGAACGGTGGAAAATGTGTGCGTGTGTGTGCGCGCGCGACTGTGTGTAATGACGTTGATGATGCTCCGTCGTGATTGCGGTGTAGTCGAGAAGTGTTTAAAGTACATGCGATCGCGATTTGGACGCCCGATAATGAGCCATTGTTTGCGGATGTAACTCACACATAGTTGCATCGTTCGATCTCTGAACTTTTCGCACTTTAGAGTTGCAATGGATGCAAATTATACGCCTCCCGATTTCCTCAGAGGGAGAGTGGACGAGAGAGAGAGAGAGAGAGAGAGAGAGAGAGAAAGAGGGAAGGAAAAGAAGGAAAGGAGAGACAGAGAAAGAGAGAAGCGCACGAAATATCGAGAAACGAATAATATAAATGTCATGTTGCGCCGACGGTGATCGTCGTGAAAAAACGGAAAATCCATAAATTCATCCTATTATAACACGTTAAGTACAGTATTATATGTTTCATTGCGCAAAGTATCGGAGATCGAGATACCAAAAAGAATGCGCGATTCAAGGATCGACGTTACGTTCAAAGCACTCTCGCTTTCCAATCGCTTGCTAATTTTGCCTCTCCCAATCTCGCGCGACTCTCATGGCGTTTCTTCTTGCGACCGTCTCACAACGTTGCGAGGGAGACGCGATGTTAACTTTAATTCGAGACGCGCACGTTGCACGAAATAACGACACGGGAGGAGCTTCGCGATTTTCCACGAGGAGAGGACGTTGACGTCTTCTCGGGGTTCGCGGTCTTCGAGATTACGTCTCCTACGTCGCGCTGACGATAGAGAGACGTCAAACAAGCAGCAAAAAAAAGGAGAGAAAGAGAGAAGAGGGGGGGGGGGAGAGAAAAGACCTGTGCTCATGCATTTTGCATGAGGGGAACGGTTTTGTCAATACCGTTGTTGTGATCGAAAATTGCTCCTGGAAGATACGATTTGAATAAGAGGGCACCGGGGACCGCGGTGTCGCGTCAAACTCGAATCGGGCCCGGCTGTAACGAATAAATTGCTCGCATTACGAGCGTCGCCCTCGGACGGCCGCCGGCGGCGTGAGTGAGCGAGCGGCCTTCTCGAACGGACCAACTTTCGCAGCCGCGCAGCGATTTATCCGCGACGCCTGCGTCATCGCATAAATCCACGGTACGTGGACACGTACAGGATCTCAAGCTCTGGGGTCCTGGAAGGATCCACCTGCGAGGGATATCCCTCGAATCCCCCGACGCGCGTCGACACCGCGTTTGCATACGAATCACGCGTGCCTATGAGACGTCGCGCCGTCATTTTTATGGGATCGAGAAAAGGCTCAGCGCCGGGAAGGAGGAAACACTCGAGGCGTGAAACATTTAATTTGACCAGCGAATTTCCGCGTAGGAGTTCACAAAGAGAGAGAACTGCACGAGCCAGTACACTCGATTCCTCGGAACGTATTCCTGACTAGAAATTTACTCCACAGTTCTGATCAAGTTTGACCCCGATCACTCATATCCCGACTAGAAATTTTGATCAGGTACGCCTGATATTGTACAAGAACTTGATATTGTCTGAATAAATGTAGGTTAATCTTCTGAGAGCAACATTGCCAAAAGGGTTAACGAAGAACTGACTAGGATTTGATGATGAATCCTTAATAATGTTTACTACTCCGCGTCACATGACTTGTCAGGACTAGACAACATCGTCTTCTATAAGCCAGATAACTGATTGGAATCAACTTGATCAGGACCATGAGATCAATTTTCTAGTCGGACTGGGAATCTACGAAAGATTCCTAGATTTGAAATGCACATATACGGGAGATTTAAGATTTCTCAAGAAAGATTCGCGACGATTGTGAACAGTCCGCTGAGAGAATACACTCGAAGATTAACGCACTGACAAGATGGCATTGCAATCGGTAATATCCTCCAATGCCTACTAATACCCAAGCCTTTTACAGCAATCCTCGATGAATACTAAGCTGCATTAGTGTTTAACCTATCACAGCCTAAACGCGCCGTCTCGCGATAAGACCAACTCCGGTATAAAAGCGGGTCAATTAATTCGTATCACGTGCACGGGATTAAGGATTTCGAGATTTGTGACGATTTGTTCGCCGTGCCGGCATGCCGCGCATGTGGTTCAGCTCGTTTGGCTATTGCAGACGTGTAACAGAATGACAAACTACGGGCATGATGGCGGCGGAGCAATGGGAGAGCGTGGAGTAACGCTACGTGTTACGCTGTTACAATGTTAATACGCGAAACGAACGGAAATCCCCTTACGCGAGAAATGGTTCCATTAGCGAAACAACCGGCAGAATGAAAAATCATCTCGGTACGCCGGCTGTGTCGCGATAAAGAAAGAGCGATCGGCCGTTAATCGAAGATACCTTTCGCACAAAATGGGCATTGTTCTTTTTTCTCGCGCGTTTATTCGCGCGCTGACCACTTGCCTCGGAGTGAGATTGATCCATAATTTTTGTTTTCGAAAAAGCGCATGCGTCTCTCGCGATTGAAAAACGCACGAGCGGAGCGACGAGAACGAATATGGCGTTTTCATCGTTCTATCTTTATTCGCGCATTTAGCCGCTTTGTACGTGAAGAATATCATAGAGCGAGCGTTCGCACGTAACGCAAACAGCTTTACGTCAAGCTCCTGAAGTGGAGGTTGACGCGGAGCGTCCAGAACTGCGTCCAGACTTTTATCGCTTGTCCCTGCTTCGCATTGGTGCCTCGCGGCGCGTTGAAAGCGAGCTTTTTTCCAAAGAGACAACATGAAATTCGTTAATCCTCTCGTGTTTCAGGAACGCTATACTTCTTTCGCGGAAAAACTGACTTTTGTTATATTTGAATATTATTATTACCGACTAACCAACATTGGGAAGCAACATCGTACACTGCAACCCGCCTTTGTGACAAATTAAAAAAATGTATAATTACTTTATACTTTGTTTATTGGGTGGGAAGTAATCACACATTGTTGTATGAAAATATTGGGGCAGAGATGGTTCTTTCCGCGTCAGTCTCGAGAATCTCCTTTGCGTTTCAGCGCGAAATTACCGCCACCATGGCGCCCAATTCCGCACACGCTACAACAGTAAAATTAAAAATTGCCCGCTAAATTACCCGTTCGACTATACACATACCTCTGTTTCACACCGCTGCCCGAAGCAAGAGCGGTAGCGCGCACATAAGTTCGCACGCAAGTTCGTCCGCAGAGCGTTTTACGGGGTCCTACGAGGTATATCGAAATAGAGCAAGAGAGGGAACGTTAAGCCAGCTATTAAAAGCGCGATAGACCGTAATACCCGTAGTTAACCGTACGCGGGCAGCTCGGGTGCGTTTATTTAGCGCGAACCGCGCGAGTTACGGGCATTATTATCCATCCGCCGCGCTCGCTCGCGGCCTTTTTCCCATTCGGCGCAGCGCCGGAATGCGAAGCTACCGTTCCGCCGTAATAAAAGCCGTTTCACTTCTTAATCCACGCCGCACGGCAATTTTCCGAGTCGAAGCGAAACGTACAGACATACCTTTTTGCCGGTTGTACCGTCCGCGCAGTCCCGTCCCGTCTCATCTCGTTCCACTCTATTCCGTTTTGTTTCATTCTGCGCCAAACGACTTTCCCGTCAACGATCCATTAGTTCTGTTCGCGTTTTCGGCCTCTTCTGTGCTTGGTCGCGCGACATAATAATATTGACACAAAAAAATATGGTGCACATAACTAGAAATATAGAATTTTAGTTGTAAGCAACATAACTGTATCGTCTTAATTATCTTTGTGTAATGATAATGTGTATGATTTATATGACTCAGTTACTTAAGAAAGTAGGAGAGACAGAGAGAAAGAGAGAGAATGAGAGGGTGTAAAGGGTAAGTAAGTGTGTGAGGGTGTGAGATTGAGAGAGTATAAGAGTGTAAGGGTATGGAAGTACGAAAGTGAGAAAGTATGAGGATGTGAGACTGTGAGGTTGTGAAAGTGAGAAGTTGACAGGATATGAGGATATGAGAGTGTGAGGGTATGATAATGTGAGGGTGAGAGAATGAGAGGATAAGAGGGTAAAAAGTTGAAAGACTGAGAGGCTGTGAGAGTATGAGAATACGAGGATATGAAGATGTGAGAGTGTAAGCATATGAAAGTGCGAAGATGTGAAGGTGTGACATTGTGAAAGTGAAAAGTTGAGAGAGTGCGAGAGTGTAATGGTATAAGCGTATGAGAGTGTAAGAGTATGATGGTGTGACGATATGAAGATGGTAAGGGTGTAAAAGTGAAAGAGTGAAAGGGAGGATGAGGAGATGAAAGGGTATGAGAAGGTATGAGAATGAGAGAGTGAGAGTGTGAGCAAGCACGCGCTTGTCAATTTTTGCCTCTCTTCTTCATTTCTTGCGTTTTTCGGATACCTCGAGTCTTCCCTCATCTTCGCGTGCAATGTCTATGAAACGAGACGAAGCATGCGATCCCATTATTTGCGAATGAGTCGACTTCAGCGAGTTCGCGGAAGAAAGCACACGCATAATAAAAAGAAGACATGCGAGGGAGGTGGGCGAGAGAGTGGGCGACGTGGATTACAACGGAGACGGGAATTGACGTTAACGAGGATTTCCTTACGACAAGCCCGCGCTCGCGCTGCTTTGCTGTTCGCAGCAGCGTCTCGGATAACTCTCGACGCAGCGCGATGCGACGCGACGCGCGATGCGAAGCGCATACGCGCGTGCACTGCAAACGTGTTATTTGCACCGAAGCGCGAGCCAACGGCCCCGACTGTCTAACGGCCTGTCGTTACGTTTCGCAATCTTGTTACTTGCTGCCATCAATTAGTAGCCTTACGTCGTTTTAGGTCGCCCTGGAAATCCTGCACGGCCACTACGACGCAAGAGCACCGTATTACAATGCGAAGCGATTCCGTTGAAATCAATGGGAACGTTTTACATAGCTCGTGTATATGAAAGATTCTTCCTGGTAGGTATCCGTTTCAACGTAGATTTAATGCTTCGTTAGAATCGCGGAATTTCTCGTCTTTTCCGCACGCTATAAAAATCAAACGTTGCGTTTCTTTCCCACGATCTTTGAGCTCTCCTTCGATCATTATCCCGACACTTCCTCATGAAATTTATATTCACGTGATAATGAGCTGTAGCGCACAGAGGAAACGGGCACCTCGCTGATGCCTTGACGATTCTGTTAATTATCCGAAATTATCCGAATCTCGCTAACGAGTTTCCTTCCTTCTGTCGCGTTTCAGTTCTGTCAGACAAGCGACGGGAGAGCGGGAGAATGCCTCCTGCAGCGTGTGCACTTAAGGTTGCCAGATTTGGAACTTGAAAAATCTAGGCACAGATTTTCAGAAAAGCAAAGCTAAAAATGCAATTCATAAAAATATGTTTTTTGAGGAACATATCGATAAACTTATATTATAATTATTAGAATATTAATTATAATTATTAGAAAGTATAAATATATAAGAGAAAATATATTATAACAAAATTACAAGAATATAATCACAGATTTATCATCAAAATCGTCAACGGCAAATAAAAAAATATATTATAGCATCACAGTAAAAATACAAGAATATAATCACAGATTTGTAATTATAATTATCATGATGGCAACAAATGAAAAATTGAACCAAAAAATATAATAGGTTGTTAACGTCCAGATTCTATATAAACAAAAATTTTTTGACAAAAAAAATATAGTACATTGTTAACCCTCAGATTTTTTTACATTTTTTTAGCTGAACAGAGGTAGATATTGTTAGTAAAATTTGGATTATTCAATTAAAATCTAATCATCTGGCAACCTTATGTGCACTCCAGGACATCATTCTCTGTACCTTCTCCCTTTAAGTGCTTCGCCGCGGAGAAGATTTCACCTACCAACAGATTACGGAATTCCACTCTCTTTCCACTCTCTTCCACCCCCTCCTGTTCGCTTTATCGACGCTGCTGCTTTGGTGAGGAGAGTAACCGATCGTCTCCTCGATACAGTCGCTCTCGCGCGCGCGGGGATTCGTTTGACCGTTTCGTTAATGGAGCCGTTTCTCGGAATAAGCAGAAGATGCGCTCACCGGGCACCGCACACGCTTTGCTGCTCTTTTTGCGCCGCCCGTCATCGGCCGCCCGATCGCCCTCTCCGCTCGCGCAACCCGATTCTGCCTCTCTCAAAATCCGCCGCGCAACCCTTTACCAACGGCTTTGTTACATCGGCCATTCTTCGCGCGGTGTCCCGCGTTAAGTGGCGTCGATCCCGTTTACGCGCATGTAACGACGGCCATCCTTGACGGAGATGGTCGCCGTCCACCTCACAATGGTGTTAATCAGGAAATTCTTGCGTCTTCCTCCCGTCCCTCCTCGCCGCGCGGCTGCTTCTTCAATACCGCGCTATATACCCTCGTTTTTTCATCGTGCCGTAGGACCTGGCATTCTCATTGCACTGAGGCAATCGTCGAGCCTTCCAACTCGTCGTTTCTCGTGCCGTCCGATCTGTGCGTTCAATGTACGTTGTGCCAACGAGCGCGAACAAGACGTCGCGATTTGTGCTACGCGAAAGTCGTGCGCGAAACGCAGACACGATCGGTTACGTTGGATTTGCGGATGTAGACATCGAAGAATCGTATAACACTCTTTTTCTTTTCGTTCTCCACGAGGAAGTTTGCTCTCACCGTCTCGATTTTAAAACGTATCTTCGAGTAGAGAAACGTACCTTCGGGTAAAGAAACTTCAGGTATTAGGGAAAGTACGACTTGGTTTTTGGAAGATAAATCGGGAACTATTCAAGAAATCTGAGATTAGTTTTCATTAAGTTATAATGCCAAGTGTTTTTTATGTGCTCTCTACGGATTTCATTTATCTGTAATTTTGATGTAATATTTATCTTTTTAAGATAGATTTTGGAAGGATATTAATATTAAAACGGAATGTCTAATTATCTTGCAAAAAAAGGTAATTTTTGTCGTCTTTGAATATCTATTAATGTGTGTGTGTGTGCGCGCTCATGATCGCGAATAGTCTTATAAATAATAATAATAATAGAAAAATAATACGAACGTTTAAATAAAAAACTGAAGGATAAGCAATACTTTAGAAAAAAAGATAAGAGCAATACTTTAAAAATCACTTTTTCTTCTGACGCTATTAATGTTATAAATGAAAGTAAACTTATAATCTGTTGTGAATTTTTATACTCCGCTGAATTTAAACGGCTAATTGAACATTTCGAGATATACTTGGTATACATAATACATACTATACAGTTCATTATCCTATCTTGATAATACAAATAGTTATTTATAGCTATTTCCTTCATATCAAATGATGAAAAGACTTATTCCAAAATTATTTCATATTCGGTTATCTCGAAATATATTCTATCTGCTCCTAAATAAATTTAACTTTTATTCTTAGCTTCTTAGTTCTCAGGTTTCTTAATTAGCAATGTATTAATTATAGAACTTGTTCAGCTATAAGTAGAGTATATGAGAAATAAGCAAATATTAAATGGTTCATTGAAGATTAATATAAATATAAATAGATAAAAGAAGCGACACATATTTTTATCCTCACAATCTAATGTTTTTTTTTTTTTACATTGAAAGTCTCAATGATTCTAAGACATTATTTATTCTTCCAAGCTTCACGGAATTTATATAGAGTTAGTGTTGAAATAAATTTTCGAATCAAGACCTCTTATTTTCTGTATTTTCGTATCTTTTGTTATGTGTATATGTATTTTTTCAGTCAATACTTCTGATGTGGAACAACTTGCTACCACATCTTTGTTGCATTCTTGCGAATAATGCGAGCGCAGGTCGCGACGTAATGCGGAAGGACGACAACGGCGATCAAGTTGCGTTGTAGGTGCGCGAAACGCGCTTGGATCGCCGAAAAAAGAGCAGGAGCTCGTTTATTTTTCGCGTCCGCGGCGTGTATTTCTGTTCTTTTTTTCTTTTCTTCTGCCTTCCACCTTCCACCTCTCTCTCTTGCAGGTCTCGAGTGTCAAAACGAACGGGGCCAAGATTTGCACGCGGACCTCCGTGCAGGTAGCAATCGGCTTATTTCCAATCGATTCGGTTCGCGGCGAGTTTCTCCTCTTTTCTCTCCTTTTCTTCGCCCATTGCCTTCATCTGCCATTCACGTGCAGTTTTTCGTTCTTTTTATTTCGCGCTCGCGTCCCTGTTGCGCCCTTCTTTTTCACCCTTTTCTCCTTATCTATCTTTCTCTTTCTCGTACTAACTCTCTCTCCTTCCCTTCCTCTCTCACTCTCTCTCTTATTCGCCTCCGCCGAGTTACTCATGTCCGCCTTTTTTCGGCCATTTCTCCTTACTCGTTCATCGGCTTTTTGCAATCTCGACACCGACAAGATTAAGGAAACCTTGTATTAACGAACGTATTGGAAAAACATTTGGAGATCTTGATATGGCGGCAGATCATTAGACGTGATAGCGTGGATACAAGTATATCGAATTGACTACCAAATTGGGTTAATTTAAACTTTTAAGTGATCGGCGCGAGATAACACCGCAACGGGATCTCTCAATATAAACTGCTCGTCCTTTGAACGCCACAGTCGACGCATTCGCGTTAATCAATTTCTTACGTAACGATTTATGTACAAAGCAGACGAATTTTCCTATTGTTAATTATTATATATATATATATATATATATATATATATATATATGTATATAT
>NW_022639493.1:1836543-1838848 GCF_010583005.1 Odontomachus brunneus | reverse complement strand
TATATATATATATATATATATATATATATATATATATATATATTATATATTATTATGTTATTATATATATTATTATATATATTATTATATAGATTTATGATTTTTGAAAATAATAACGTTAGAGTGATTGTGAAGAAGTTATTGAAAACTAACAGTTTTCTCCATTGCTTAAATAAATTTTTAAATATATTGGAATATATTTAAAAATATAAGATTATTATTATGTATTGTTGTGTATACTATATAAGAAGATATACACGGAAAGAATATTGTAATTTTTTTCTAGTAACGCAGTAATAGACGCAGTAATAGTCAGTTTTATGATAACCATCGTAAGATATAGACTGTTCCCTGCAATTTAAAAAGAAAACAAGTTTGTACGATTTTTTTTCACAGAGTTACGGCGTATCAAAGTTATGTATGCATTTTCAATCAGTTACCGTTAGTCGTTAGTATTAGTATTACCCAAAATCTCTTCTTTTTTTATTTACAGCGATATTTCATAATAGTTATCATAAGATTTGCGAAAAAATAATTCCACTCAATAAAGTGCGTCAAATTAAGCGATTTAACAAAAATACATAACTTTGATACGCCGTAACTCCGTAAAAAAAAATCGTACAAACCTGTTTTTTTTTTTTAATTATGAGGAAAGATCTATAATTTACGATGGTTATCATGATAATCAATTTATAATATTTCAATTAAGAATATTAAGTTAAAATAAAAATTCGGTGCTTACTATAGAGTCGAATCATCTTTTTCTTAGAGTTTTGATATTCTTATAAAGAAAATTCTTTTTTCTTTTTTGGTATATGATAATGCTTTCCTAAAATTTGTGATAACTACAATTGTTTTTAACTATTACTAAGAAAATATTCTTTGTTAAAAATAAATCATTATTTAAAAGAAGAAACTGAGTAATCACTTTTCTCAACAATAAAATGATATTTTTCTGTGTATGTTGCCTATTACTGCGATCCTCGGTTACAAAATTCCATAATTTTCAGCATAAAATTCTCTTCGTGCACGATTGATATAACAGATAGTTACGTGATTTGGCTTAATCCTGTTAATCTGTTCAGTTTCTGAACTCACGTATCTCTCCGTGGGAGGCAAGTCTGTGACCCGGTTTGTTACCGCAAGCGTAAGGTACTTTTAAAGGGTCAAGGCGTCGCGCGATAAAAGGGTTAACGTCTCGACGCGACCGCAATGCGGCTTATCTGTTCGCGTTACGGCACTTATCTGCGCGCGTAATAAATGGCTATGCGCTAAGATCGAAGCCATCTCCGCTCTTGGAAATGGTTCGGTTCAGCGGGCCTAGACCCGACGATACTTTCCGCGAAGGAAACTCGGCTTGTCCTTATCTCGATGCGACAGGAGAATCGCTGGCAAGGAATCCGCCGACTGACCCCTTTGGACTTTCATCGTGCACCCCTTTCCCTTACCGTCTAGCTCTAATCGGACACTAATAGATCCCCGAGGACGCCCACGCAGCCGAGAATTTCAACGCACGACGTCGGCTGCGTCCAATTACGATTTACAAGGATGTATAATACGAGGTATATGAAAGGCCACGCACACTTTCTCCGGGTTACAGATTCTTTGCGGAGAGATTGCAATAGATTTTTGCTTCACGAAGAAAAATCGGAAATTGATTTACCAAGATTATATGAAGCTTGATTTGTTAATTTGTTATAGTGCTGAAGTGCAAATGCAGCATAATGCAGCATCGACTTTGGGCTAACTTAATTAATATTTGATGTAAATATGATGTCGATCGAATTCTAATTTGAATCTCAAGTGAACAGAATATTTAACGCTGTCAAAAGCAATTGAGAGAATAATGTGGGACTAATCAATGTTTCGATCATTCGGAAGCACACAGAGAGTCAGTTCTATAGAAATCCATGCAGAAATTTCGATGGATAATGTACAAGGGGGATATCAGGTGTCTGTGCGCAATTTTCGTCAGTCACGGGATCTCTCTGACGAATTCCGCGAGTGAATTATCCTTTAAAGCAAATTCGATAAATGGCATAGTTTCGAAGTTACTCAACATTGAATATTAAGGAGTCCCGGCGAATTAAGCTCCAAGAGTACTGTAAAACGTAACTTCGTTTCTCATTCAATTTTGAGTAGACTCAACTTTTTCAGCGGGGAATTTAATCCACTTAATCATGAGGATAGCGTTGAAGAAGTTGGAGAAGTTGCGACTAACGGTGTTCGACGAGATTTCCATCGAGGAGGATCTGACTTTGCATTTTTTTTTCTGGTCTTCTTTCAACAAGAAAAATCAACGGTC
>NW_022639493.1:1834194-1836533 GCF_010583005.1 Odontomachus brunneus | reverse complement strand
CTTCTTTGTGTTACAATTTTCAATTCAGCAATTATTCAGATAATACATTAAGGCATGTCTATCTGGGTTAGGTTTAATATAACACCAAAATTTCGAGACTCGAATGATGTACGAAAGCAGAAATAAATGAATTATCTTTCGCGCGGACAAAAATTCGGTGAGCCACGCGAAGAAACTCTGAAACAACTCGAATGCATTGTCTCTTTTTCCTTGAAACAGCCGTACCCTTGGGGCGATGGCAATCACACGTTGTTCCATAATCCCGTGAAAAACGCCATTCCGCCGCACGGCTACGAAGTCGAGGATCCGAACGAGAAGTATCGCAAGAAGACGGACAATTAGACGGAGTGCGCGAATACCTTGATCCTGTTAGTGGCAGCTGGAGATTACGGACGAGACGAAAATGACGGCTCGTCTACTCGACACGCGGCAATCGCTTTAATTTTTAATCGGTCCTTGTCGCTCCGCATAGAATGAGAGAGAGGGAGATCGGACGTGAAATATTAAATCCGAAGAGAGAGAGAGAGAGAGAGAGAGAGAGAGGGAGGCAGAGAGAAGGAGGCAAAGATAGATAGAGAGAAAGAAACAGAGAGAGAGAGAGAGAGAGAGACAGAGAGAGATAAAGAGAAAAAGACAGAGAGAGACAGAAAGAAAGACAGAGAGAGAGACAGAGAGCGAAGTGCTTCTGCTGTTGCCATGTACGGCATGTGTGTATAAACGTGCGATCTCTCTGTTCGTGCAACGGCCGCGCCCTCCGTTCCGCGGCATAGACAAACGGCCCACAGGCCCTTTGCCGTTACCATCACTATGTAGGAAGAAAATTAGGATATGGATACGCCGCGCGAGATGGAATCGGACGGCCGACGCCCCCGTCGCAAATGTTTGAATTAATCCAATCTCTCCGTGTGTTTGTCCTGCGCCGTCTTCGTCTTTGGCTCGCGTTTTCTAACGGCGATCTACAAATTGGCGCCGACCAATCCTTTCGGAGATTGCGTTTGTTCAACTTGCCTACGCTTTGCGCGCTTCTCCTTCCCTTCTCTATCTCATACACGTTATTCGAAGAGATGAGATTGAAATTTTTACAGAACGCGTTTTCTTCATTTCCACGTACGGACGAAGTGAAGTAATCGTTCCAGGAGAGCTTTAGAGTCGACTCGCGGAATAATTTCTACAAATGTTCGGCGTAGCGCGCGCAGCGTGACATCGCAGAGGCACAGATACAAGTTTAACTAGATCAAGTTTTGGTCTGTTGCTTTTCTTTTTTATGCCTTTTTTAGTCCCGAGTCGAAATCTTGATCTTGCTTTCAACTCCGATATTCCATTTAATGTCTACTTTGAACATTAACCTCTACATCAACTTCTTTTGACTTTATTTAACGTATCAGTTTAGCCGAGGTCTTTAGAACTTACAAGTGCGTTTTCTGAGACGTTAAGTGGAACTTCAGTGTACAACTCCCATATGTATTAAACGTACACTGATTCTTCAAAATATGCAGATGTTAGAAAGTTCAGGGTTGAAAGTAAGGCTAAAATTTCCACTCGGGGAAATTTCCACTCGTTCCTTTCCTTCACACACACACACATACACCTCTCCTTTTATATCTTTTCCCGAGTAAGTAAGTATGAGATCTACGTCAATCCAATCGTAATCTGACGTCATTGTCGACTGTAAGCGTTGCATATCTCGTCTATGTAACTCCCGAAATTGGTCGGCTATTGTTAGTCCATAGATTTTTTCACTCTGCCCGACACCACACTATTCAATTTATTCGAATAAACCCATCGGACAGAGAGCCGTATAAAATTAACCGATGAAACTCAAAATAATTCTTTTTTTTCGAGACTGCTGTTGTTTTTATAAAAAAAAACCTCTCAATCGTTCGCGTAATCCTAGTGTTTTTATCGGATAAAAATGCGTAAAATTCATCTCGGATTCATTTTTCACTTTCGTGTCAAATCTAAACGCGCGCGCGCTCGCATTCAACATGTATTTATGCGAGCGGCGCGATACGCGTCTTTCTCCATGTGTATTTTCACGGTCCGCGCGTAATCAGGGTCGAAGCCTGGTCGGACGAGGGTCTCTCGCCTCCTACCCGCGCTTCTTAACGCGCACACTTTCAGTCTGAAAAGTTCGAATTACAGACCTGTACTTTTCGCGCTATCTCAAGTGAAGCGGCGGATCAAATCGTGTATGGGTATTAAGCCGATTAAGCGAAATTATCTCGATAAGCCTAATGGGAGCTTCGTGCAACGAACTTTCGACATCGCCGCCGCGTTCTTAGCGATATCTCTCGTCCACGAGGCGGTTAAACGTGTGGTCCTCCTCTCCCCCCCCCCCC